>NW_015627538.1:829250-863110 GCF_001515625.1 Sinocyclocheilus rhinocerous
GGGTCAGGCAATTTCATCTTGTAACAATGGCAATAACTTGTTCATTTACTTTCCTAACTTGCATATCACATTAAATGTCTATTTGTGTTATAAAACCCTGCATCTTATTTTATTGACCTACAAAGATATTTCTATGCATCAACAGTTCTCACTGCACCCTTATTTATTGCATAAAGCTCCTGTGTAGCATTCTACTTTACCTTCTTCCACAGGTTCAGCAAGGGTTCCCTCAAATGATTCACTGGTCTCAATGGTGGATTTATCTTTCAGCCCTGAGGATTTTACATGTGGATGTGCATACATGAGGCAAGCGTAGAATACAGTCACATGAAACAAGCCCTCTATATGAAGAGCACTACACTTTCAAAAGAATTTCCATAACCTTATGACATTTGGTTTACTTTTGCACTAGAGCTTTTTCTGTCCTTTGTTTTACAGGCACAAAGGTATGTGTTTGAGATTTGAAACAGATCAACAGGAAAACAGAGAAGAGGTAAAAGGAAAAGTTTATAGATATTATTAGTGAACAGACATGTATTCTTGTCCAGTTTTAATACAACTGCTTGTTTTTCTTGTATTAATCAACACTGAAAAGAAAAACACTCAAGGCACTGATAAAACAAATCAGGTGATTCATATAGTTTATTGATAACACAAGAACGTTCTTTCTTAGTAAAGTATAGCTACCTGTTGTATTTATTATAAAATAAACAAAATCAGAGGAACATCAATGTTGAAATCTCACACTATAGCTAGTATTTTGTAAGAGTAAACCAAAATCCTACCCTCAAACGAAACAGACATTTTAAGAGAAATAAAAGAACTTCCACATGACAATCGGCATATAGCACCTTGTTCTGCTTTTGCTTCTACTAATCTCAATGTTCTGATTAACATCACTGATTATCTCTCATATATAGAGACAAAAGGTCTTGCCTTCGGTCTATAAGGGGTGGTCTCTGGAGACTCACAATGGCCTGAGATCAAATTCAGCCAGATGTTAACAAATTACACAAAAGACAAAAAGATCTAACAGTAGCCGATTTGCTGCCTTACGGTTTCTTTTTAGCTGCAGCCTTCTTGGATTCTTTGCCTTTTCCATTTTTCTCAACTTTTTTAGCATCGTCATCAACAACGGGTTTCTCATGAGATTTCTTTTCAGCCTCTGGCTTTTCCTTCACCTCATCCTTTTCCACCTTCTTAATCTTCTTTGCTTCTTCAACTTCTGCCATTTTCTCTCTTTCCTCCTTCTCCTTTCTAATTCTTGCCATGGCCTTTTCCACATCCTCCTTCTCTATTCTCTCCCCCTCCTCTTTTAGTCGAGCCTCAGCTCTCTCCCAGGCCTTGGCTTCCGACTCCTCCCTGATATGGTTCAAGGTCCTCTCTTCCTCCTCTTTGGCTAGGATGTTCCTCACTTCCGCCAGAGCCAATTTAGCTATCTTCCTAGCCTCCACTCTCTCGTGGATGATGGTGAGCTGCTGTTTCAGAGCTTCCCTTAGCTTCAACCCAACATCTTTGGTGTGGGAAAGCTCTGGGGAGAAACTTTGTTTGATGATGTAATCATGGTAACTAAATCTTATCACTACACACACCTCAAGCCACAACGCAATTAGTTGTAATGATGCAAATCATTTCACATCAAAACTCCCTCATTAGTATGTTTGTGATATCCTCCACACCAGTGGTTCTCAACTTACTTAACTTGACGGCCCCCAGCTGTCCTACAGAATATTCGAAGGCCCACCATATAGGTTAAATATTTCAAGTATTTCTGCTGTAATTATGACAAAGCTGCAAATTTTTCTGTTAAAAAAAATTTAACAGAAACTGTAAGTCTTGATATATTAAATTAATTGACCAAAATGCATGTGATTGTACTGTATGCTTCAATGAATTCTTGGCTTATGGAAAAAACGAAGAAAAAAACTAATTTAAATAATTCAAATCATCCTGTGGCTCCCTAGGAAGTTTGGAATGGCTCCCTAGACAGCCCTGGCTCCCAGGTTGAGAATCACTACTGTACACATTATATTAGAAGATTATGTATTTAGGATGTTTATAACAAGTCCACAGTTCCCTAATATTATTTGAAAATAGCCTGGAAAAAGTATACACAAGGCTTACATGTGCATGTAGCTCCTTGTCAAGTCATCATTGTCCATGCAAACTCATAAATGCCAACTAAAAAGGTGGTATTGTTAAACACTCCTTGGTTAAACACAAAAATAATATGTAGCTTAAAATATCTCATGTCAGCTCAGTCATGCAAACAGAAACAAGTTGATCAAGTAAACACCTTCCAAGATGCCATGGAAGGCGTCTAATTCTAATTCCAAACCACACTAGAGGCTAGTCTGCTGCATGCACTCAGACCAAGTGTGCAAAATACCTCCTTTTCTCCTGGAAACCTCTTTCTTTTCATCTAATTTAAATGAGACAGACAAATAAAGTCAGTGACTGCTACTTAAAACAGTTGTACAATGTAGGCCTAAGTCCTGCCTTTGAGGTCTTCTTCATACATTTCTTTGACACTAATGATGTCAGAGAGTATACAGCCCATTCACTCATGTCTGGTCTGATTCTATTGATTGAGTCGTCATACGCAATGCTCTGTAAAACACATAATGCTTGATGTCCAAGAATTTCAAATCATTCTGACAGAAAATCTCTGTAAAAATGAAAATCTCTCTACAAAATCACTATCTGCAAGCAGTGTTTTTTTGTACAACATATGAGGATAAGCAATCTTATTAACAACAAAAAAAGTCAAACGACACCAATAACTTAAACATATGGCAACAATTGCTAAATAATTAAACCAAAAGATCTTAATTGTTAATTTACCAAATTAAACACTTAAACTGTACTTGAAATATTTGAAGGTATAATTGTGATATAAGTGGTATTAAAGTGATAATGAAGGATTTTTTTTTTCAATCTAAGCTAAATTCCTAATTCTACACACTTAATTTTCTCCAAATACACTTCCAGACACAAAAGCAGCCATTTTGTAATTAATTCCTGCATAATTTTTAAAATATTTATGCAAAATAGTTAACATTCACATTCATAGCCCTCTCAATTCCCTCCTAGTATTACAGGAGCCATATAAACACTATTACTTATCAGGCACACCGTTTCAGGTGCTTTAGATTGGCAGGTAGGAACTGATTGTTGACGGTTACAGAACTCTGGGGTTCAGGAGACGTTTCCTACACACGCCATTGAACTAATTCTTGGCTGATGAACTGATGAAGTTCCTGAATTGACACCCATTTATTAAAGGGATAGTTCACCCAAAAATGAAAATTCTGTCATTAATTACTCACCCTCATGTCATTCCAAACCCGTAAGACCTTTGTTCATCTTCGGAACACAAATTAATATTTTTTAATGAAATCCGAGAGCTCTCTGTCCCTCCGTAGACAGCAGCACAACTGCAATGTTCCCAGGTCCAGAAACGTAGCAAGGACAACTGTAAAATAGTCCATGTGACATCAGTGGTTCAACCGTAATTTTACGAAGCTACAAAAATATGAACTTTACAAAAATTAACAAAATCTTAACAAAAATTATGACTTTACAATGGTGGCACGCTGCTGCAGACGGGATAAGGTGGAGAAGAATTGTTGAATAAAGTCTTTATTTTTGTTTTCTTTGCGAAAATATCTTAATTTGTATTCCGAAGATGAACAAAGGTCTTAGGGTTTGGAACGACATGAGGGTGAGTAATTAATGACAATTTTCATTTTTGAGTGAACTATCCCTTTAAATCAGCTACACATCCATTTACACCATAGTACAAATTTCCTACCTGAATTTTGTTAATTGAGGTAATACTGCAAGAGGGGTGGGATATATTCATACTGTAGATCTAAGCTATCATTATTCTCTAAATCTCTGATGGAGGAGAGCAAAGGCAACTCACATGACAAAGAAGAAACAAAAACAACGTAACAACTGACAATGTCATATAAAACTGCCTATTCTGTATTGAGCAGTAAAAAAAAAAAAAAAAGTTTAAAGGAAATATAAAACACAAAAAGATCTATCTCCGCTGAGTTGCTGAGGATGCAAATCACCCCAAAATGCAATTATTGTAATGATATTAAACGGCTCAAAATAAACTATTCAGATCCTAAAGACAGAGAGAAATGATAATGATAATCAGATTATAAACAAGATGTCACATGTACAGTGTTAAATTGCAAGACTCAAATAGAAATACATACTGTTGTTCATGATATAAGGGAACTGAGGCATTCAGCAAAGGTGATATGTTCAACTTACAGCACACTAAGGTCATATGCAAAAAGGTAAATAGAGTATTAGTAGCTGGAAACAGCCGTTGCAAAAGAGCTGCAATGAAGCATAAACTACACAAGTTCAATATTTACAAATATGTAAATGTTCATAATGACATCATCTTCTCAAGAGTTCACAGGTCCCAAAGTGACTGTTGGCGATCTTCCAAACAAAATATTTCTTCAAGTGTTAGGAACAGAATCAAGTCGTCAAAGGAGCAAGTCCTCCTCTAATAAAGTGCTTCTGTCACAAATGCGGTAGAAAACACGACTATTGATTTTGAAGGCCTAAAATAACGCATGTCTTTTGGCCCTGAACCCCTTCAGTCTGTGACGCGCCAGCAACATCCTCCGCTGCTGCCTCGGTTTCTTCATCCTCTAGCGTTTCAAAAGGACTCATAATGTCATAAAGGAAGGTGAAGAAACCTTGAAACCAATCAGTGCCCTCTTCCGCTAAAATATCGAGGACTTCCTCAAGGGAGTCTGAGTTTTCTTTGCTGCCATCTTTGGTCAGCCCTACGCAAACGGGAGAATAAGGAAAAAGAGAAAGAGAGGGAAAGAAAGAACAGTGGGAGAGCAAGAAAATAGAGAGAGGGTGGTGTTGGTTTGCAAGGTTTAGTAGATAAGGATTCAGTGCTATAAAAAAAAGAGGGTAAAGATGCTATTAAAAGCGTAAGATGAAGTAAAGGAGAAATGGGGCATGCATGGGAAGGACTAATGTGGCTGTTTGTTGTGAAATCAGTTAAACTACATGCTAAATGAGAAAATAAATCTCTTTATTTTCTCTCCTTACCACATGACTTTGCCTTAAATGTAATACTGGCAAGTTGGTCTAATTTACAAACTCATGCAATAAGGCAATAACCTCTCATCACTTCTTCTCCAAAATGGTATGTTGTTTGAACAAAATGATGAAAGTACCATGCACGTGCATCGGTCTCATTTAATTCAAAACTGCACAAAAGTGAACCAAAGTCAGTCATGCAAAATATCATCTGGTAGAAAATTTCATTGGAAATCACTTCACTTGCCTAGTAGTACTTTAGCATCTTCCACATCAAAGTCTCCATCACCATCAGCATCATAGGACACGAGTTTACCTAGTAAAGTAAAGTGAATCTCATTTAGTCATTTGACATGGGTTGTGAATAATTCATTGTGCCATATTTGAAACTAAAGGTCCTACAAATAGCGCTGTGAAATTGCTCGTATTTGTTTTATTTCAAATAAGATTAAGGACATGTCTTAAAGAAACCTTGTACTATTTGATATAGTTCTGTAGCAAGTAAACCTGCATGGTAACACGTTATAACAACTTTCCTCAAGAAGTCATTAACAAACATCATTAGATTAACATTTTATCAAATTCAAATGATTAGAAAATACACTACAGTCCAAAAGTTTTGGTGTCAGTGTTTTAAAGTTTTTGAAAGAAGTGTCTTATGCACAAGACACTGAGAGGCTGCATTTAAATAAATACAGTAAAAACAGTACAATTGTGAACTATTATTATTACAATGTAAAATGACTAGTTTCTATTTTAATGTAATTTATTCCTGCAATAGCAAAGCAGAATTTTTAGCATCATTACTCCAGTCTTCAGTGTCACATGATCCTTCAGAAATCTATAAATGTCTTTTGATCAAGTTAATGCATCTTTGCTGAATAAAATTAATTTCTTTCAAAACAAAATCTCACTGACCCCAAACTTATAGAGTAAATTTATATAAAATGTAGTGTGCGTTTATATTAAAGTATGAAAAATTACACTAAAACAGAACTAACAATCAAATTCACTTCTTACTTTGTAACTGAAGATGAGAGGTTCAAAGAAATGAGGTTTATGGTAGTGATTCTATTCACTGGTTCAGATTTCATACCTTGTAATACCTCTGAAAGATTATAGCGCAAGTCCTTTGCTTTGGCTGCATGCAAATTAAGGCCAGATATACAAAAAAAAATTACATATAACATTTATGTAAAAAGTATTTTTAAAACTACAACCATTTATAAAAAAAACTCTGAATAATAGAAACCAAAGACTCACCAATTACACCTTGATAGTCAACAAGGTCAAAATACACCACAGCTACAGAGGTCCAGACGCCCAAGAGAGCCAAAACCATGAACCAGGTGAAAAACGAGGTTCCTCCTCCAACCTCTGCCTTCTTTCCATTTTTATGTGCCTGCTGTGGCTTGGCCTCTGAAGTATAAAAGAATAAGACTATACAATATCAGGAAGAAATACAAAAAGATGTTTATGAATATAAAACATTTTCATTTAACAAAATCAAATCAATGCAGCACAGCAAAACCCTCATGTGAACGAAGAATGCATGCTCAAAATTAAACCATGACTTTGAAAGTGAGATTAGTCCTTTAGTATTACGGCACACACAAGTATTCATTCAAGGCCACTAGTTAATAGACTATGTAACATTAGCTTTGAAGCTGAAAAAATACTGGAGACCAATCAGTTCTTTCTATTTTCAAATGCTCTATAAGATCTGATGAAAGATTCCCTGTAAGATGTTTAAATATTCCACATGAAATCACATCTATAGTTAATCACAAGGCAACAAAAGTCTAAAAAAGTGCAGTTATTCTGAGGCCTGTTGACACTCCTCATGGAACTGCGATATAAATACATCTGCATTCAGAGCTCTAGTAGGAAGAATGAACAGGTGTTTTGTCTGCTACGTTCTGCTAGGTCAAACCACACATTTGTTCATGCGCACACGCATGCTACAAACGTTAGTAACGGATATACAGAGAGCAAATACATCACTAAAGTGTTACGACAAAATAAATTCTCTTTTTGTAGTTTGCATAGGTGCATATATAAACTGACTGCACAATAAAACTTTATAACAATACATTTTTAAGTAAAACATTACATTTTTGCTGCTCATATACACAAAACACAAATTTACCATAAAAATAAAGTATTAAATAAGATTACATTCATTTTCAAATGTTAAGGCTTTCTCTCACACCCCATGATTTTTTAAATGTCATCTCTCGTCATAAAACGTTATTCCAAATCAAAAATACTATACCGGTTTCTTCGTTCACCACCTTGACCTCTGCATTCGGCTCCCCCATTCCTCCAAGCAACGTGGGGAAGAAGAGAGCGTGTTTCACCCCAATCCTACCCCAAACCCCTGTAACAACAGCAGGTCTCCTGCCTTTTTGTTCCTTGTGAATTGAGCCCGAACTTAATATGGAACTCGACCAGCAAATGGATTATTTTTAGAACTGTCCGCTTGAAAGCCAGAAAATCTCAAGCACCCATACGAAAGGGTAGAGGCAAACCCCACTCCATCCTGCTGTTCTTAGTCACATATGAAAGCTGAAAAGGCTGAATGGCCTTCCAAATTACTATACTTAACAAAAGAGTAGCACACAATGGAGGATACACTGCTTCACTACATACATGCATTTTAAATGACATGCAAATCAAACTTTGGAAGGCGTTTTCCAGCCTCCAGGCAGAGGAGCATTTAAATCCTGGCAAGTGACTCTCCTGCCACAGAGCTATTTATTTTCCATAAAAGGACCGGTCTCCCGAGTTTCTTGATGAAATAATAAACATGTTAGTGGTGGCTTCTGCAAACTAGCCATATAGCTAAAACAGAAAAACCTGCATCAGACTAACATTATCAGCAAAGTAAAACGACCATGATGTACTTACGTAACCCTCTATCCTCATCAAGACTTCACTTACTCAAAAGATCTCTCATATCTCTTGTGCTGCATTTATTTGATCAAAATATAGTCAAAACAGTTATATTGTGAAATATCATTACGGTTTAAAATAACTGGTTTCTGTTTTAATATATTTTTAAAAATAAATGTATTCCTGTGATGGAAAAGCTCAGTTTTTTTACTCCGCTAAATATGCTGATTTGGTGCTCAGGAAACATTTCTTATATTGTCAATTATGAAAACAGTTATGTTGATTAATACTTTGATCAGCATATTTGCTAAAAAAAAAAAAGTATTAATTTCTTACATATACATATATACATACATTTAATGCAAACCAAAGCCCCAAATCTTTGACTTTTAATATTTAAAACTGCATTGATGTGGATTTGAATCTTTTATCTATATCAAAGCTGCATGCAAAGTTTGGACAAAAGGCACACCCTCTAGACACACATGCTTAACTCGTCTCTAAATCTACACATAGTCATATGGCTGCCATTGTGACCTAATCAACGTCTTCCCCTCCCCCATTTATACCTGCTATGAAAAACAGTGCTTAAACTCTTTTTGTAACTCATGCACTGCTTTTGTCGTTGCTTTGACTATGCCTTTGTGGTACACAATGTTCATCGTCTAGCTTGCATAACATTGTAGTGGAATGTGTGCCTTGAATTACCCTCTCTTCTTCAGTCGTACCTACACACCCCACTGTGTAAAGCAAGCAGTTCCTGTCTGGTCAGAGGAACAAACCCTGGACATTAACCCCTTATGTAATCTTATCAGCATATACACCCCCGACTGGAATCTTGAATGACCAGCAAGCTAACACTGCTGTAGAACAATAGATCATACACTGGTTTAAAAGTCCAGTGGGTTTTCTGATGTCACAACAGGAGTTCAAATGTTGCATATGTAAACATTATTTAGTCCAGATTTTCTTATGAATGCCAATAGTGTTGCTTGTTAAACACACGCAAATGCATTCTTCACTCTATGCATGAAAGAGTACATTTAATATTGTGAGATGCACACTGCATTTACCAAAGTCAAAATAAAATATATTATACACAGCCACATATGTCAGAGAATTGCATTGGATTAAATGCCCTTGGAAAAACAAACATGCGAGGTTATTTGAACAGAACAGTGGAATCAATGGAGAAATGCTTGAGAAAAAAAACAAAAACAAAATGCAAGCACGTCATGACAGGCTGTCATTTCTTTACCATTTCTGTGGCACTCAGCAAGTTATTCTGTGCAGCTGAAATTTTCCCTGAAAGCAATGATTTTGACATTTGATAAAAGAGGGCATTGCACCACTTTATGAACAGCTGAGTTCACTTTACAAAGCAATGCATTATAAATGCATCAATCTAAGGATAGTGGTTTTGTAACTGTTAACCTTCAGTAGATATTTAAATGCGTGTGGCTCTAGATTATTATCATTACAGGAAAAGTTTTCCATAATGGATAAACACAATAAAATGTAACGTTTATTGGAGAGAATTGGAATGCTTATGGCAAATAAGAAATGGTGGTTCAAGTGGCACCTCACAGACACCAACAACATAGAAATGTGATGGCATTTGATTCCTGTATTCAGGTATACAGTTCATAACTGCATTTATTCAAATCTGCTTGGTCTGCTTTATTGGCTCAAAATATAGAGATAACCACCATAATAATTCAGGTTTTAAAATAAGGAGGCCACATGATGAATTAAGCTTTTCCATGAACAAAACAGGCTTTACCATGAACAGTAGCTAACAAACATATATAGAAAGCGCACAGTTGCCCTGACAAACAGGGTAACACACAAAATAAAAATAATATAACTGAAAACAGTTCTACAGTCTAACTGCATGTAAATACATGTTTTAATCGTATATGGTGATGTAACTTACAGTTTACCAATTTAACGGTTTTTACAGTAACATTTTACGCCGTTTTTACGTTAATATTAACCTTTTTACAGTTAAAAGTCAGCAGCACATATGATAAATCTATACCCGTGTCTAACATTTCACTGTAAGGGTTCATATACTTTCAACAGTCCAATAGTTAATCTACCACTCTTACATAATGACCACGCACTCACTAAAGTCAATAATAATAGCTAGATAGCTAAACCCAACGCCAGGACGTTGTTAACCAGCAGTGGGGTCCTGCAGTGTGGCACAATTTATTTTTAATTACAGAGTGTGTGGGGACATGGGACCCTAGAGGACACGTGTAACCCCTCCCACGCTCTCCCAATATTGACACGTGGGCATTTAAGAGCTCGCACTGGGGCAAGAGTTGCCCCAGTGCGAGCTCTTAAATGCCCAGTCTCTGGCTCCAGCGATGTGCAAACATTTATCTGAAAATGTAGGTCATTTGCTGCTGTTGGAATTAACAAACAGTACGATAAACTAGGCCTTGTGGCGCTCGTGCAAGTAAATTACGATTAAAAGCATGCAGAAGTTCTGCAACCATTTCGTCCAATTTTCCAAGTGTATAGACACGTTCAGGGGGGTTTAATACACCCCTGTTTTGGACAAAAAAGTTCTTACTCGCTCAGAATGTAGCAACGATTCAAAAACTGTTTGTGGTTACAGTGTAACACAACTAGCGCAGTTTGCATATCACGACTGTAGCCGACACAATGCATTGGGGGTCATTCTTATTATTTTACTTGTTTATTATTTCTTAACATGGCGTTTTTTGTAATTAGATAAACAAAAATCCATCTTGCCGTCCGATCAACTTTCAGGCCTTCGCAGAAATGCACGTATTTTTAACGACAAAACATACACACCTTTTTTGACTGGTCCCTTTGCATTTTTCTTAGCCATTGCAAGTGAAAGTTCTTCGACGTTTCTTGTTCTTTAACAAATGAATTGACTAATTCCAGTCTCAGTTCTGGTACTGATGCCCTGCAAAAATCAAATCCCTATGCTTTCATACACCGAGGCCCATAGCAGCCCGTCCCCCTTTTGAGTGACTGAACATTCGACCAATACTGTCCAGACAAAGCCATTGTGGGCGGGACAAATGAAAATGTCATCCAATCGCTGAGCAGTGGCCGATGACTTATTCAATCGTGTGGATACCTTCGAGGTAAGACCGCCCAGTTCTTTCCTGTTGTTTTCTACCAGCGCTCAGGCGCTGGAACGTGGCAAGATGGCAGGTTGGACTTATCGCGAGATCCAGTCCATGTCCTTTCACACAGTGCTGGGAATGCAAAGCAATTCACAACGTTATCATAATTCTTATCGTTGCGAATAACGGTCGAATGATTTGGTCGTGTTATGTGTGACCTATGTAGAGCGTGCGTAGGTTGTGATTTGCAAAATTACTGCAGTCTGGATTTGCAATTTGCATTGCATATGTGGGATGGCATGAGGGTGGAAAGGATGAAGTTTCCTTTTAATCCCTTTACCTGTATTTTGTGTGTGTGTGTGTTCTGCTGTGCTGCATTTTAATTGTTATTGTTGCACTAGATATATGTGTTTGACCTGTGCCATTGCATTTTGTTTAGTTTTCTCCCTTTTACCAAACTTCTGGTATGTCTGTCAGAAAAAAAGTACTTCTACTTTTTTAATACTTGAGTACAATTATAAGTTGTACTTTTTTTACTTTTACTCAAGTATGTTTTTGGCCAGATACTTATACTTTCACTTGAGTAAAATTTTCACTGAGTATCTGTACTTTCACGTGAGTACTTTTTACACCTCTGATAATTGTAATGATAAAATTCAGCTGAAAAACACACTCAGATCCTGTTGGACAAATGGGACATTTTCCCTAGGAAAGTGCACTTTAAAAAAAAAAAAAAAGAATCACAGACTATTTAAAAATATATGTAAGTGTACTTGAATGAATTTATTTGTAATTAAATGTTTTGTCAAAAGCTTTTGTTGAATTTGAATTATTCCTTTGACAATGCTGCCATACATGTCAATCATAGTAACTGAAAAATTTGAAAAAAGCATGAATAACTTTGACTTAAATAGATCAGTGTAACAGTAAAACATATTTTTATCCTTTCTAACAATCATTACCGCTTACGTGATGAAACAGTTGAGGAGTAATTTGTCCCACATGTTTTCATGACAAAAATTAAAAATCAAGATAATTATAACAGGAATTTGCAGGCAGGATTAAAGATTGCAGCTGTGTGCACAAAACTTTCTGTACCTTTAGTAATATATTTATTTAGTGCTACTCAAATATAAACATGCCACAATACATTTGATGTGTTAGCTTGAGAAGTTCTTAGATGGGTGCTTGGATGCAAGAGATGTAGGAACAATTTGGGCCTTTCCCACCATTTGGCATGTGTGAGAAAGTGTCTTTCATTGTAATTTACTATTTGCCTATACATTCTGAAGTGGTAGTTGTCACCATATAATGTTTCACAGTAGCGCTTTGGATAGTACTGGGTAGTGTGACGTTGTAAAAAAAAACTGTTATAGTGTATTTCTACCAGCAGAGGGCGTGCAATTATCGCCTAAATGATATTCTTAAGATTATATGACAGAACTGGCGTATAAAGTCGTCGTTTCTTTGTGTCAGTCTCATTACAGGAGCTTGTTTTAAGTGTGATTTGCTAGGTAATGTGCACAGAATGAATACAATAAAAATGCAAGACCAGTTGCACAGATAGCCCCCCTAGAAAAACATAGGATAATGGCCCTTATTCAACAGTGATAAGGAGAGATCGTCATCTAAGGAACGTCTCGGTTCCCCCTGGAGATTGAACATTCAAGTTTTAAAACCAGACTACAAAACTGTGGTTTTAAATTATTTCTTAGTGACATTCTTATTGTTACTATTAATAATATATCCTCTTATTGATTTTATCTTACAATTTAATTGACTGCCAAAATAATGGGATATAATAAGAATTTTCCTAATATAATATATATCATATATACGTATATAATAAGAATTTTATTAGATTTAAATATATTAAGAATAAGCAAGGGATGGAGGGCTTAACATAGCCAACCAATTGGATTTTGCAGATAATACTGAAGAACCCAGATTTCAAAAATCAGTTGGGGAAAGAATTTCACATTGCAGTTGTTTTGCTGCCAAGTTTATTTGAGTTGCACATTGTGTATTAATATGTCTGTGTATATCTTGTTTATCATTATGTTAATTTACATTCAATTGAAAAACAAAAACAAAAAATAACAGAATAGTCATAGTTCGATAACAAATGAGGAGAGCACAATTAAATAATAATAATTAAATAACAGTCATTTTCGACTGTCTTTAGACACACTGTCTGACAGAAATAATGCAATAAACTGAACTAAATTATATACATGGTTTCAGAAATTCACATTTAAGGAAATCTGTAAACATGAAGAGTTCCAGTAAGGTCATTAGTCTCGGTTTATATTTGTTTAAGAGTCAGAGCAAAAGGCAATAGACCAAAGTGCCATTTTATAATCCCACTTGGTGCAGACTAAATAAGTACATGTCTTCAGTACTTATATGTACTGGTTAATAAAGGATAATAGGTTAATAAATGCTGCAGTTTAGTTACATTACAAATCATTTGACTTAAGAGCATCAATATAATGAAGCAGTTCATGATGACTGATATCAAACTTCCAGAAGCACAGAGACTTATGTAACATCCTGAGTTATGTCCATTGTTATGAAAATACAACAATAAAAGCATTGACAATTCACATGGAAAAAAAGAAAGGCACTTTGATATTTCGGTCAAGCACAACATTGTACACTACTTGTGTTATTTAAAAGTGACTGTGGAATCCTTCTTCTAAAGGTAACAAAACATCTGATGCTATATTGTATCTTCAGAGGTATATCAAGTACTTGAAATGAATGTCTGTGTGATATAGAATTCAATAAAATCACATTATTCAAAAATATGAATTTCAGTTTTTCCAGTCTGGAATATTATAGAGCTAGGCAGACAATTTAAACAGCTGCACCATTAGTTCATGTGCAATATGACAAAAAATAAAGAAAAGGTGTATGTATATAAGTAAAGCTTATATGTTTACACTAATATGCTTTAGAATTTAAAGGAATATTTCACCCAAAACGAAAATGTACTCACTCTCAGGCAATCCACCGAGAATTTGTTTTGAATTTTTTTTTTCACTTATAAAAAGAGCTTGATCTGTCCATATTTCTCTCCTAATTCAAATTAGATGACTTTTCCAGTGGAGAAAGCAATATTATGGATAGAGGACTCTTATTTTAGCGGGAAGCAACAGTTTGAAGTTAAAAAAAGTATTGATTAATTTGTTACAAACATGCAGCTTTTTGCTTCCAAAGACGTTACTTGATAGACTGGAGTCACATGGATTAGTGGATTACTGTGACGTTTTTATCAGCTTTTTGAACTCTCATTCTAATGGCACCTATTGACTGTATTGACCTAGTGATGTAATGCTAAATTTCTCCAAATCTGTTCCATTGGAGAATCTTGAATGGCCTGTGGGTGAATACATTTAAATTTTTGGGTGAACTATTACTTTAAAGGTGACATATCATGAAAATCTGACTTTTCCAGGTTTTACCTTTGGCTGCACTGATGAGCACAGAACACTATTTACATTCCCAGCCTCAGAGGAGGCAGTGGATTTATTGATTTATTTACTGTATATTGCTGCTGCCACACAGATCTAAAATAAACATGCAATTTATTTCCCAGCTGTGTACCTTCACAGACATAACCGACTGTTTTTGTAACTCGTGTGTTTTTAACGTAAACTTGTGTGTGAATGAATACTTAGTCTAGTAGGCCTACAAAGTGATGGCAGAGGACGTCATGTGCCAGAGGGACTCAGGCAGGGCCAGATTCAACACCATCACATTTATAGAGTCAATGTGGAATGACAGCAGCTGCAAAACAGACACCACTGGAAAATTTAAAGGTGACATATCATGAAAATCTGACTTTTCCAGGTTTTAAGTGCTATAATCAGGTCCCCGGTGCATCTACCAACCAAGGAAATGTGAAAAAGATCAAACAAGTAACTTTGTTTTGGGAAGCCTTTTTCTGCAAGCGTCTGAAAAAAACGAGTGCATCTGATTTCGCTCCCCTAGTGACGTTGCAAAGGGATCTCATAACATTACCGCCCCTTAATCTGTACATTTCCACCCACAGCGCCGTCATTTGATTTCGCAAGCGACAACGGTGTACCAGTTCTAATGCCATGGCGAAAGTTTGAGCAAAACATGCTAATTGTTCTGCCTTTGGCTGCACTGATGAGCACAGAACACTATTTACATTCCCAGCCTCAGAGGAGGCAGTGGATTTATTGATTTATTTACTGTATATTGCTGCTGCCACACAGATCTAAAATAAACATGCAATTTATTTCCCAGCGCGGGGAGCAGCAGCTCATTTGCATTTAAAGACACAGGCCTGAAAAAAACAGCGTGTTTCTGCTTCCACTCAAAATAGGCATTTTCAAAATGATATAATAAATGATCTGTGGAGTATTTTGTGCTGAAACTTCACAGACACATTCTGGGGATACCAAAGGCTTATATTACATGTTGTAAAAAGGGGCATAATATATCTCCTTTAAGTCAGCAATATTATCCTGATTTTCAAAGAAAGTACAGGTGCATCTCAATAAATTAGAATGTCGTGGAAAAGTTCATTTATTTCAGTAATTCAACTCAAATTGTGAAACTCGTGTATTAAATTAATTCAATGCACACAGACTGAAGTAGTTTAAGTCTTTGGTTCTTTTAATTGTGATGATTTTGGCTCACATTTAACAAAAACCCACCAATTCACTATTGCCCAGCAGAATTTGTTACGTCACCTAGCACAAAGAGCACATGGTGAGAAATACCTTCATTGTAATCACTCATAGGCAGATGACTGAGAAGCATCTCCTCCATCCAAATCTATAGAGAGCCTATGGAGATAGTCTTCAGACTGCATGATGTACTCAGTCCAATCATGGCACACTTCATTTATGCTGGGTCCGGTTCCTCCATACTCAGGAGGGAGGATAGCCTTTGGAAAGAAATTGCTGAGACTTCGGGCATATGAACTCCCATGCATATGAATCTATAAATAAAAACACACCACATATATTAAATCTTTTAAAGTGAATCACCTTAAAATCCCACATGTAAGTACTTAAATGTGACTAACCCGTTGTTTGATTTTGTCTGGAAGAAATGGACGGATCATAGCAAAGACGGGATGGAAAAAAATAGGCTCATTTATCAAATGGATGCCACGTACTTTCAAAGGAAATGAGTCCTGCAAAACAGATTTGATGTTTTGTTCGATGCATTTTAAATTAATCAATACTGTATTAATGTTTTTTTGTAATACTAAAAGGTTGCTATAAGAAAAAGAAAATCTACAAAAAAACACGACATTGATAAGCAAGTATTTCCAGAGAGATGTTAAAGTCAGATCTTCTACAGAAATCTGAATAAGTGATGTCTTCTTAATTGTTCATGAAAATATTTTAATGGATACCTACTGTAAGCACAGAAGATATATTTTTTGCCAAGGAAGGGTTTATCTGCAGGGCATGTGCGAAGCACCAGTCTTGGAGATCAAAAATAGTTTTGAGTCCATTTCTTTGAGTCTCCCATTCTCGAACAATCAACTCTGATGTAATGAGGCTCACACGGAAAACCTCATAAGCTGTGAATTCTTTGGGGTTCCACTGACCTAAAACAATTGAATTTTTGTGATATTCTCCATTACAATGAACAAAAGAAGGTTTAAAAAATTGTTTATGTATGTACTTGCCAATCCGATAGATTAGAACTCGACTTCCAGCATCATCTCGTGATCTCAAAACTCCATGGTAATTGTTTTGTAGAAGTTCTATGATGGATGATGGCCTCAGATCGGCTGTTATTTCTGGACATTCTTGTCTCCATTTGTGATAGTTAATCAAAAGCTGAGGATTAAAAAAAAAACAAGATCATATGTTAGTCTCAGCTAAGTTTTCTAACTTAAGAATATTATTGGGACATAATCTTAATAACACATAATTAAAAGAAACATTGCTTATTACATTGATTATGGTTGGGTTGACTTCTGAATGCAATGTCAGCAAGAAAATGTGTAGATTCATTATTGTAAATCCAATCGCTACTGTTAGTATGGCTGAAATATATCTAAAAATCTAGACCTAATAGAAAAAAAACATGCTGGTGAGCCAGAAATGTAGGCTACATGTATTTACATTAAATAAAGAGGCAGGAAAACTTCAATAATTAGGCTATAATGATTTTTAAGTCCTTAATTAAATAGCCTATAACACAGTTCATTCGCATAAATTAATAAAGTAATTCGGAAATTAGCTGTTAGATTCATACACTGTGTGAAGTGTGTCAGTGGGCCTGTGGCCATATTATTGCTAATCAAATCACGTATCACCAACGGTATCACTATCACTACAGAAAGCACGTGGATTGGTTTACAAGTTAATATCAGTTGAGTTCAGTCATCGTTTAACATTAGTGCTACAAACCTTGAGCGCCAGTGCCACATCAAAGTCTCTCGCCTGCAGAAACCGTATCAAAAAAGATTCCGTCAAATTCAAGTGTCGAATGCTTACTTCTGCTGCTGCTTTTTGTTTCAGTTCAGACAAATACGGTGCAATCCGAATAGAATCAACAGGCAAATTGTTTAATTCTTCGATGTTGTCAACTTCTTCAGACTTCATATCTGCGCGAGTCGATCGAATGTCATCATGGTCTCTGAGCAGAGGTAGCCTATTACGTAAAAGGGGGGCAGGGAATGAGCCCCTCGCATCCCAGTGACAACTATCGCCTAATGTTTTTTCACCTTTGTACAGGTCAAACTTCGTCAAACATTAACCTAGAAAACTTTGTAGACTAAATCGTCTCTCGCCAATTTAAACAGACACCCATTATTCAAAACGGAGATAAATTCCTAACAAAGATAGCCTATAACAGCCTACGTAATTCCTCCAGATGTTTAAGAAAAGAGCAAACCAGAATGTTCAATGAATTAATCATCTTGCTGTCCATTTCTAACGCTATTATTTAGTAAATCATGTTTGAACACAATAGTGGGGCATGTTGTCACGGTAGGTAGCATATTTTCGTCTCTGTTACAGCAAAATACAAAAAAATTTATTAAAGTAAACCTAAAATGTAAAAGACAACGTATATAGTAAACAATAAAAATATATTACTATTGTTTTGGCAAACAAATAGGAGAGAGTGGGGATGGTTGCATCAAGAGACAGTGGCAACATGGCAATCAGCCTTCAAACATGAGCTACAGTAATGATATTCATACTGCACTAGCCCATCATCCTTCCTGGAAGAAAGCAGCTACATGTGACCATTTAAAAAAAAAAATAATAATAATAATAATACATTTTAAAAAAACTTTTCAAGGTTAAAAAAATATGAATAGAGTCTAAATTGTTTGTTGAAGCATTGTAAATCATTGTCATTTTAATAAGTGTTTTCCTAGCTTTTAACAGGCATAGTGTCCAGCTAGTTTATTATGGCTGTCAGTGTGTTGCAACCTTCATGCTCTCCCTTATCACAACATTGATGTAAAAGCTTGCCATAACATTGCAAAATTTAAATTTTATGTATTAATAAAGAAACCCTTTCAATAGTCAGGTTATTTCGCCTTTTTAATTTAAGTAAATACATTTTTTAAATCAGTCCTTCCTTCTTTACCCTCTTACCCTGTCTCTTCTTTCTTACCCTCTCTCTAAACTGCTTAGACTGGTCTTAGAGTTAGTAATGGGTTTTTTTTCAAGACAAGTCATTTGTAAAGTCAGTTGCATAAAAAGGTAGATTAGTCTAATTTGAATCTGAAAAGTAAGACTGATCGTTAGTCAAACTAGTTCTTAAGAAGTATTATTAAATTTCATTGTCATTTTTACATGGCTGTTACTTGTGGAAAATATTTTTTTTCTTAGTAGTCTTTGTATTTATTTCATTATATATTTCTATAACTTAGTGAAGACCCTGTTGTGCACAAATAAAATGGCAAAATTACGTTAAAGAATTAAGTCCCTTGGGGTCAGTTGCAACATTTGACTTTGTCTATTCAAGTATAAACTGAACATATATTATCATATGTACATGTTACAGCAGGCTTTCCAAAACAGTTTCTGATAAACTGAACGAAATGCAAAAAGTGTTGCAATCCATCCTCACTCTCCTCTAATTGAATTAATTTTATAATCAATTTGACATATTAACCTACAACTTGCCTCAATTTTATTAAAATTTCAGCCTGAAATCTGGAATCTACCTTCATTATATGCCTGAATGTGTGTCAGTGTGGTTTTATTACCTTTACTTATTTACTGTACACAACAACAGCTATTTACAAAAATATATATTGTTTCAGTTTGGAGGACATTCACAAGATGGCTTTGTATTAGGTGTTTGAACTGAACCAACATACAAACCCACAATATAATAAAATTAAATATATATAAATATTATATCACTGCACTTTTTTGTATTTGTGCTAAAGTCTATGACAACATTACTGTGACTGTCAACAGTCTAATCATAGCAAAATGTAGGCTAGCTATTTTAAATTTAATAACTTGTAATGTCCGAATAGCTACTTTTTAAAATACATTTAAAGGGGTCATATGATGCGATTTCATTTTTTCCTTTCACATAGGCCTACTAGCTATTGGCCTACCATTATTGTAATTTAAGGCTTATAATCAATCAATCAACCAACCAATCAATCAATCAATCGTTTGTTGGCTAACATAGCCTATAGCAACACTCAAGGACGCAGGGACTGAACATCTGTCTGCATGGTGACGTCACGCGGCTCCCTTGCAATGTAGCGTTCGGCGCAGTTTCTATATTTATATGTCGTTGGTTCGACATTTATTTGAAAGTCCGCTTTAATATTAAGCAGCGATACGAACAGGTTTGCATGGCTTCACGGAGGTACGTACATGAACTCCTAAATCGTAAAATAAACGTAGATAATAAATAAGTCTCATCCACCCTTGTGGGATGATGCAGTGATGATGCAGGGTATTAATGCGGATGCTGGCCGCCGACTGCAGAGGGATTTAATAAGAACCATATGAATGTTCTGCGTATTCTGGAACGATTTATTTAGCGGATATTGGGATCAATAATTCGTTTTTCTTTTAATGTTATATATGAGGCATATTTGGGGATGTATTTGCGTGTGTTGTCCAGTGTTCGACGTTATTCTGTGTATTGCATGTCTAATAGGCCTGGCTGCCATCATGGTTAAACTGTTATGATTTTGATGTTTTATAGGTTACAGGGATGGAAGGCTACATTTGATGCATTGGATGTGCAGGCATTCTGAATGCACTATACCCTTGGCTGTGTGCTTTGTCCGTCAAAACATAGGCTTCCAGTATGGCTCACCGGATAAGGAAACATTCAGCGTTATTTAACCAGGATGAGATTCATCTAAATAGGCCTTAAGTAAGGCTTTTGAATAAATACACCTGTTGGCAGAATACGATTTGTCTGGCCTGCGGTGCATAGACTATCAAGTGATGATGTACATCCTAAATCTATGATTCAGATTTTCATCAGGCCCAGCAGAATCTCTCTTTGCACTTTAGGCTCTCGCTGTACGTGTTCACAGTGGACCTTGATTTAATGTATTTCAATTAAGGCACGCGGTGAATGCCAAGAGCGAAGCCACATATCCTTCAACAAATGTAAAGCTGCCTGTTTATTACTATTCTAATGTAGTTTTAATTTGGGCGAAAATGCATTAATGTTATATTCATAGTACACTCTTACTATTTACAATACTGTGTACTGTTCATACAATTGCACAGGTAGGTGAAAATATATGGTGACTGCTAAAGCCCAGGAAGAAGCTCTTCAGTCATCTCTGTTTGCATTGGCAAACTTTCTTTTTACAAACTAGTTTGCCTACCACTATCAAGTGGAGTAAAATTTGTGAAATTTCAAACAAAATACATAATTTGAGTTTGTTTTTCATGCTGATAGATTAATTTAAACAGATCAATTATAGGTCATGCTTTTTATTTTTTGGTTACTGAAAGGGTTATGTTTTTTAGTTGTCTAATAATAAAATCAATTGAAAATATGTTGAAATGTGAATTCTACTGTTTTTTTAACATGTGCATTGTTGTTTTTGACAGTGTATTTTTGCACTATATAGAATACATAAGCTCCCGCAAGGTTATCATGAAGTGGTATTGTAAAAATATAATGTCAGCTACCTCAACTATGATACTGGAAATCTGAAACTACTGTTAGAATGCTTTAACAAATAAAATATTTGCATGAATATTAAAGCAGGGTACTGTTTAAATACTGAAACTTGGTAAATTAAATACAGAATACATTTTAGTTGTCTCACTGTCAACTAATATGATCAGCTTTATTAGAGTTCTTATGGGCTACTAATGCTTTACTAATGTGTGATTGATATATACTATAAAGAGTGATTTGTAAGCTATTCAGCATATACTCATTCAAGGGAGTGAAAGGCATTTTATGCTGCCTATCAGTTTTCTTAAACAGTTTTCTTTTCATTTGCATAACAACACCTACCTCACTGTCTACATAAATTATATATTTACATTTATTTTGTGAATTGAAATAATTCACATTTTTGCATTACCATTTGCACAGAAGCTGCATTTTAAGTTTTGTGTATATATTTTAGTGCGGTCAAATGGATTAATAAAAAAATTAAATAATATGTGTATATATATATACACACACACACATACATGTATACTGTATTTATGAAATAACCATAATTATGTATGATTTATATATATAAATATATATTACATATATTTATTTTTATATATAATATATTTACATATATAAATACACACTCATACATATATATTTAAGAAATACATGTAATTTATTTATATATAAATCATACATAAATATGGTTATTTCATAAATATACATGTATGTGTGTGTATTTATATATACATATAAATATTCACAGTACATACACATATATTGTGTAAACAAACTTTTATTTTGGATGCGATTAATCACGATTAATCCATTTGAGAACACTAATGTATTTTAAAAAGGTGCATAGATTGTTTAATGCTGCACAGAGGCAGCATACATTTATGCAGGAATTATACTGCTGGAGATGTGAATACATATGAAGTTGTTTTTTGGTGTTTGGCTTAGTGTTATGTTAGAATCATTATTATACTCATACCTTTTGTTCTTTTAATATTTTGAATTGTTTTTAGCTTTATTTTTTTGTTTTCATTTAAATGTTTAGTTTTGAAATGTTGTAATTTGTCATTTTTATTTAATTTATTTTACTTTTTCTTATTTGTAAGTCACTTTGGATAAAAAGCGTCTGCTAAATGACTAAAAGTAAAAGTAAAGTAAAAGTAAAGATGTTTCATAATGTTATGAAATTTATGAAATTTATTGAAAATTATAAATATAGAAACATGAAATTAGTGAATATATGAAATTGTAAATAATTTAAATAATTACAATTATGTGCCATTTCCTTTACAGAGATGCAAAGCTTCTGGTGGGTCAGAACTGCCATATTTTAGTATAGGCCCTACTACTTTTATGCAGCATTACATCTTTACACAGAATCTGAAGCTACAAGTCACTGAAAGTTCCGATAGGCCTAAGAATATTAGTATATTGAAAACGAATTTACAGTGGCAAAAAATTATTTGGACTGGCCTGTATGTCATGTCCTGTTGCAAATAAATTAGCACAGGACGTGCAGCCACTAAAATGGGTAATTATTTAGTTTGCTGGTCTCCCAGCTTGGTCAGGCTTTCATTTGGTCAGGCTAAATATGAGCTTGAACCAGCTAAGACCAGTAAATGTAAACCAGCCTCAGACTCCACATGCATTGCACAAAGCAATTCTTTTAAAAGTGCATTCTGAAATCCAGTATCTTGTTCATCAATAACAGTTCACATAACTATACCAGTACACAGACTGTGCTCTGATGACAAGACCATTACCATCCCTGCGTCTCTGTGCATACTATTCACCCTATCTGCCCTAAATAGCATTGAAAATGACTACTATCGCATAGAATTTAGGATGGATAGTATGCACATTGGGACGCAGGCCATGAGAGACTCATTCAGATCAGATCGGTCTTCAGCAATAGACGTCAAATGGACTCGTTCATTCACTGTTGTGAGAGAGTGAACGCGCCTCACGCGCTTGCACACAGTTGGGCAAAATGGCGGACGAAACGCCAGGTGGGGCACAGAAAGCCAACTCTAAGGTATTTTTTTGACTTTTCTACTTTATATCAGTATATTAAAACCAATCTTTCTCGTTTACGATAATAAGAGCGGAATAATATTGAGTTTGATTCAGTAGTGTGTCGCTTTGTGATACGAGCTGCTCGGTTGTGATGCTAACTCGCTAGCAGTGCAGTTAGCTAGACAACCGGCGGCCGCACAGATTTTGTTTCTGTAATACACATGAACAGACTAAAATCTGTTGGCCATATATGCTGCATTTGATCTTCTTATATTATACTTGATTATACCCTTGACACCACCACAGAACATAAAATAACTTGCTTTGTTTATTGTTTGCTGACAGAGCGAACACGAGCGTAGTCTACTACTGTATTACACTGATTTCTGGACGCTATACTCCCATAGAGAGGAGATTGATTTGTTTATTAGCGTTGTTAATGTCTTAATTGTGCGTTTGTGTGTGCATATTTGTGTGCTAACTTGCTGATTTTGCTTTGACGAGCTAACATGATCACACTCGCCAGTAGTACTAAAGCGTCTGCTAAATGACTAAAAGTAAAAGTAAAGTAAAAGTAAAGATGTTTCATAATGTTATGAAATTAACATTTTGTATTGAAAATTATAAATATAGAAACATGAAATTAGTGAATATATGAAATTGTAAATAATTAATGTCATGACAATTATGTGCCATTTCCTTTACAGAGATGCAAAGCTTCTGGTGGGTCAGAACTGCCATATTTTAGTATAGGCCCTACTACTTTTATGCAGCATTACATCTTTACACAGAATCTGAAGCTACAAGTCACTGAAAGTTCCGATAGGCCTAAGAATATTAGTATATTGAAAACGAATTTACAGTGGCAAAAAATTATTTGGACTGGCCTGTATGTCATGTCCTGTTGCAAATAAATTAGCACAGGACGTGCAGCCACTAAAATGGGTAATTATTTAGTTTGCTGGTCTCCCAGCTTGGTCAGGCTTTCATTTGGTCAGGCTAAATATGAGCTTGAACCAGCTAAGACCAGTAAATGTAAACCAGCCTCAGACTCCACATGCATTGCACAAAGCAATTCTTTTAAAAGTGCATTCTGAAATCCAGTATCTTGTTCATCAATAACAGTTCACATAACTATACCAGTACACAGACTGTGCTCTGATGACAAGACCATTACCATCCCTGCGTCTCTGTGCATACTATCCACCCTATCTGCCCTAAATAGCATTGAAAATGACTACTATCGCATAGAATTTAGGATGGATAGTATGCACATTGGGACGCAGGCCATGAGAGACTCATTCAGATCAGATCGGTCTTCAGCAATAGACGTCAAATGGACTCGTTCATTCACTGTTGTGAGAGAGTGAACGCGCCTCACGCGCTTACACAGAGTTGGGCAAAATGGCGGACGAAACGCCTGGTGGGGCGCAGAAAGCCAACTCTAAGGTATTTTTTTGACTTTTCTACTTTATATCAGTATATTAAAACCAATCTTTCTCGTTTACGATAATAAGAGCGGAATAATATTGAGTTTGATTCAGTAGTGTGTCGCTTTGTGATACGAGCTGCTCGGTTGTGATGCTAACTCGCTAGCAGTGCAGTTAGCTAGACAACCGGCGGCCGCACAGATTTTGTTTCTGTAATACACATGAACAGACTAAAATCTGTTGGCCATATATGCTGCATTTGATCTTCTTATATTATACTTGATTATACCCTTGACACCACCACAGAACATAAAATAACTTGCTTTGTTTATTGTTTGCTGACAGAGCGAACACGAGCGTAGTCTACTACTGTATTACACTGATTTCTGGACGCTATACTCCCATAGAGAGGAGATTGATTTGTTTATTAGCGTTGTTAATGTCTTAATTGTGCGTTTGTGTGTGCATATTTGTGTGCTAACTTGCTGATTTTGCTTTGACGAGCTAACATGATCACACTCGCCAGTAGTACTAGCCATGTGAACGTATCAACAGAAATGGAAACACAGCTGATATGTATAGTTATATGATTATGGTAGTTCTGGTGTTATATTAGCCAGTCCAGCTCATCTGTCCTGGTGTACTCAGTGATAGTATCCTGCAAAGTGCGCTTCTTTATTCATGGCAAACAGTTACATCTGTAATTCAGAGAACCTAAACAAACCATTACCAAATATGGATACATTCATTATTTTTTCCTTCCTCGTCTTGTTTTCCATTTTGTGCGTTTTGGACTGTATATAAATGCATTAATATATTTTTTTTCCAAGAAACTAAAGGTCTCTGTTATAAGAGGAAAGTTATGGATCATTTGCGTTATTAATTATTTTCATATTTTCATGCAGGCTTTATTGGAAAGTAAGTTAAAGACCTTCAGTATCGGCAAGATGGCAGTTGCAAAAAGAACACTAAGTAAGAAAGAGCAAGATGAACTCAAGAAGAAGGTAAGCAGATGAGGTCTAAAGACTGGAATTCATGTGAATATAAAATGTTTGATTTTTTTGGAACACATTTTTTTCATTTTGTCATATGTCTACTAGCTTGACGATACAAGTTTAACATTATTCCACAATAATAAATATCTGACACGATCTGTGATTTTCACAGGAGGATGAAAGGGCAGCAGCGGAGATCTATGAGGAATTTCTCGCTGCCTTTGAGGGAGGTGAAGGAAAGGTGAAGACATTTGTACGTGGTGGGATTGCTAATGCTACTAAAGGTAGGTGATTGTTACAGGTTGATCTTTTTATCTGAGATCAATGTATTTTTTTTCTATTATTTGAGTTCCACCATACAAGTTACAACAAAACCAAAGGCTGTAAATTCATAAATCGGTATGATTTTTTTAAATGTTTTCAATAATTTGCTTATGCTCACCCAGGCTTCATTTATGTAATCCAAAATGCAGTAGTAACTGTAACTGCGATGGTAAAGCTGAATTTTCAGCAGCCATTACTCCAGTCTTCAGTGTCACATGATCCATCAGAAATCATTCTAATATGCTGATTTGCTGCTCAAGAAACATTTCTTATCAATGTTGAAAACGGTTGTGGTGCGTAATATTCTTGTGGAAACGTGACACTTTTTTCCCCAGGATTCTTTGATGAATAGAAAGTTCAAAAGAGCAGCATTTATTTGAATTGGAATTTTATTTTATTTTATTTTTTTGTAACATTATCCACTTCTTTACTGTCACTTTTCATCAATTTAATGCATCCTTGCTGAATAAAAGTGTTATGAATGAATTTCACCAAATGAATCGATCTTACTGACTTCAAACTTTTGAACAATAGATTAATGTTTCTTTGACATTTCTTTTAAATTATGCAGATATTTTTATTATATGGTCCTCCTAATTGTCTTTGCTTTGATTCTTTGTTACGTGTCTGTTACAGAGGAAGCGGCAGTTGATGACAAGAAAGGAAAGCTCTACAAACCGAAATCAAAGATTTTGGAGGCTAAACATTTTTTACCTTTGGAAACTCCATCACAGTTTTTAGCATTAGATAAACGCAATGTGAGTCTTTTGTCATTTATTTCTATCTGATCTTATTTTAAAGCATCTATTTTGTCATATAACCCATTATTTTTCTATTATATTGGCTAGGCATCGAAGAAGGGAGACAGAGAAAAGAAAAAGAGCAACCTTGAACTCTTCAAAGAAGAACTAAAACAGTAGATGTTCTTTAAATTCTTATTCAACAAATGACAGCACCTTTAAAATGATAATTTCAAGTGTAACCCTCTGTTGTTTTTGTAGGATACAGGAGGAGCGTGATGAACGGCACCGGTTGAAGGGCCGAGTCAGTCGTTTTGAGCCTCTTCCCACAATGGAAGGAAGGCGATCCTGTAAGTTCTTTATTCATGTTTTTTTGTTTTGTTTAGTTTTTTTCTCACCAAAACAGTCAGTTTCCCACTGCGTTCGCTCATGGACCCAGTGAAGTTTGTGCCCCTCCCACATGTCTTGGCCACTGCCACAATTCAGCAGCGCATACGCGTTTTCAATTCAGGAAACAAAATTCACACTGCTTTTCTTCTGCTTTTAGCGGATGGTTCTTCACGAAGAAACCGTCCGTCCAGTGGTAATTTTGTTTTATATACCGTGTAATGCAATGAACATTTTGCTGTTTATGTATCCCATCATGGAAGAAGAGATGGTAAAACGTCAGTTGTTATTCAGAGCTATTATTTTGCTTTTCAGTCTTGGATGATTCTGCTCCTGGCTCACACGATGTTGGTGATCCGACAACTACAAATCTCTATTTGGGGAACATAAATCCTCAGGTAATTGGTCTTTCTTTTTTTCTGATAATTGTTGTTAGGTAACGTCTGTAACAAGTTTCCCATGCTAAAACATACTCTCTCACGCTCCAGATGAATGAGGAGATGCTCTGTCAGGAATTCGGTCGCTATGGTCCATTAGCCAGTGTGAAAATTATGTGGCCCAGGACTGATGAGGAAAGGGCCAGAGAAAGGAACTGTGGTTTTGTAGCCTTCATGACGAGGAAAGATGCTGAACGTGCACTTAAACATTTAAATGGTAAATATATTTCTTGTTCATGTTGATGTAATGCAATATATCAAACGATATTCTGCAACTTTTTATTTTTTTTCCGATAGGTGTCGGAAGTGTAACTTCTGTGCCTATACTACTACCTATACTACAATTTTTCATGTTTATTAACTTCTTTATTTGTGAAAAATACAATAATAAGATTACAGAATCAAGTTAGATTTTTTTCCATATTAATTTTAAGGGGTCTTTTTGACCATTTTTAGCAAATATTAATTATAAATTTAATTGCAAAAATTATGCCTGTGATTTTTTTAAATGTCTTTAAATAGTGTGATATCATATAGGCCTATATCAGCTTTATTTTGCACATTAGCCATCCTGCTCTCATAGATATTATAAAAAATTGCTTTCCCTCATAAAACCATTGAAGAATTTGCCAAATGCTGTCCATTTCAGGCAAAATGATCATGAATTTTGAAATGAAACTGGGATGGGGCAAAGGTGTACCAATTCCTCCTCACCCCATATACATTCCACCTTCAATGATGGAGCACACACTCCCGCCTCCACCCTCTGGACTGCCCTTCAATGCCCAGCCCAAAGAGAGGCTGAAGAGCCCCAACGCTCCTATGCCTCCCCCTCCAAAGTGCAAAGAGGAGTTTGAGAAGGTAACTTGGCATACGTGGGACAAAAAGATTTTGGTTAGCATGGTCATAAAAGTAGTTAGGAGAAATGAATTGTTTATATAAATGTATTTTGTTTGTGTGAAAGAGGTGCAGACCTTTTTTGGCTTGATCTTCTTTGTGAAAAATATTTTGCCCATAGAATCATGCAAATTTACTAAATTAGCTATTAGCATTTTTTGTAAATAAATCAATCATATCAATTACACGTGTACCATGCTGATTGTACCGGTAAGTCTTTTGGAGTGTAGATTATTCATTGCACAAGACATTTTATGGGTTTTGGCTGCAAGTTAGGATGAAATTGTACATGTTTGATATTGTCTGTTTGAAGAAATGTAAAGAGATTTTTTAAATATATATATATTATGGATGCAGATGATGTATGATTTCACTGCACTTTCTCTAAGGAATGTGTTCAGTCAAGTTTTAAAACTGACACAGTAGAACACATTTGTTGTTGTAGGAGTATATGTTGCATTTAGGGTTATGCCTGTTTCTTTTTAACAATACTCACATATATTCTATGTTTATTATCTGATGTGACTTCATATCCAGACTCTGTCGCAAGCCATAGTCAAAGTGGTTATCCCAACAGAAAGGTACATGGTTTTTCTTTTTTTCCAAATTCTTATGAAATGTAGAGAAAGAACTTATCCCATCTCTGTAGTTTGAAAGATTGGCCATATCCATGCTACCAGAGGCTGGTTTGAGTGAGCAATAGTTGAGGCCTTGCATGAAAATAAGGAGCAGCTACTAACAATACAAGGCACACACATGCATTGCATTTCCCTATAAAGGTTTTGCTTCATACCGCTCCGATAGGTGAAGTTCATATTAATAGAGAGAGGTCTGTGATTTTTTTTTATTGTTTTTGTTGACATGCGCTACTACCATTCAAAAGTTTGGGGTCAGTAAGATTTTTAAAAGATATTAGTACATTTATCCAGCAAGTATTCATTAAATTGATAAAAAATGACAGTAAAGTCAAGTTGCAAAGATTTCTATTTTAAATAAAAAAATTTTCCAAAGAATTCTGAAGACAGTATATAAGAGTTTTCACAAAAATAAGCATGACAACTGTTTTCAGCATCTCACTGCCACAATTCAGCAGCGCATACGCGTTTTCAATTCAGGAAACAAAATTCACACTGCTTTTCTTCTGCTTTTAGCGGATGGTTCTTCACGAAGAAACCGTCCGTCCAGTGGTAATTTTGTTTTATATACCGTGTAATGCAATGAACATTTTGCTGTTTATGTATCCCATCATGGAAGAAGAGATGGTAAAACGTCACTTGTTATTCAGAGCTATTATTTTGCTTTTCAGTCTTGGATGATTCTGCTCCTGGCTCACACGATGTTGGTGATCCGACAACTACAAATCTCTATTTGGGGAACATAAATCCTCAGGTAATTGGTCTTTCTTTTTTCCTGATAATTGTTGTTAGGTAACGTCTGTAACAAGTTTCCCATGCCAAAACATACTCTCTCACGCTCCAGATGAATGAGGAGATGCTCTGTCAGGAATTCGGTCGCTATGGTCCATTAGCCAGTGTGAAAATTATGTGGCCCAGGACTGATGAGGAAAGGGCCAGAGAAAGGAACTGTGGTTTTGTAGCCTTCATGACGAGGAAAGATGCTGAACGTGCACTTAAACATTTAAATGGTAAATATATTTCTTGTTCATGTTGATGTAATGCAATATATCAAACGATATTCTGCAAGTTTTTATTTTTTTTCGATAGGTGTCGGAAGTGTAACTTCTGTGCCTATACTACTACCTATACTACAATTTTTCATGTTTATTAACTTCTTTATTTGTGAAAAATACAATAATAAGATTACAGAATCAAGTTAGATTTTTTTCCATATTAATTTTAAGGGGTATTTTTGACCATTTTTAGCAAATATTAAATATAAATTTAATTGCAAAAATTATGCCTGTGTTTTTTTTTTACTGTCTTTAAATAGTGTGATATCATATAGGCCTATATCAGCTTTATTTTGCACATTAGCCATCCTGCTCTCATAGATATTATAAAAAATTGCTTTCCCTCATAAAACCATTGAAGAATTTGCCAAATGCTGTCCATTTCAGGCAAAATGATCATGAATTTTGAAATGAAACTGGGATGGGGCAAAGGTGTACCAATTCCTCCTCACCCCATATACATTCCACCTTCAATGATGGAGCACACACTCCCGCCTCCACCCTCTGGACTGCCCTTCAATGCCCAGCCCAAAGAGAGGCTGAAGAGCCCCAACGCTCCTATGCCTCCCCCTCCAAAGTGCAAAGAGGAGTTTGAGAAGGTAACTTGGCATACGTGGGACAAAAAGATTTTGGTTAGCATGGTCATAAAAGTAGTTAGGAGAAATGAATTGTTTATATAAATGTATTTTGTTTGTGTGAAAGAGGTGCAGACCTTTTTTGGCTTGATCTTCTTTGTGAAAAATATTTTGCCCATAGAATCATGCAAATTTACTAAATTAGCTATTAGCATTTTTTGTAAATAAATCAATCATATCAATTACACGTGTACCATGCTGATTGTACCGGTAAGTCTTTTGGAGTGTAGATTATTCATTGCACAAGACATTTTATGGGTTTTGGCTGCAAGTTAGGATGAAATTGTACATGTTTGATATTGTCTGTTTGAAGAAATGTAAAGAGATTTTTTAAATATATATATATTATGGATGCAGATGATGTATGATTTCACTGCACTTTCTCTAAGGAATGTGTTCAGTCAAGTTTTAAAACTGACACAGTAGAACACATTTGTTATTGTTGGAGTACATGTTGCATTTAGTGTTATGCCTGTTTCTTTTTAACAATACTCACATATATTCTATGTTTATTATCTGATGTGACTTCATATCCAGACTCTGTCGCAAGCCATAGTCAAAGTGGTTATCCCAACAGAAAGGTACATGGTTTTTCTTTTTTTCCAAATTCTTATGAAATGTAGAGAAAGAACTTATCCCATCTCTGTAGTTTGAAAGATTGGCCATATCCATGCTACCAGAGGCTGGTTTGAGTGAGCAATAGTTGAGGCCTTGCATGAAAATAAGGAGAAGCTACTAACAATACAAGGCACACACATGCACTGCATTTCCCTATAAAGGTTTTGCTTCATACCGCTCCGATAGGTGAAGTTCATATTAATAGAGAGAGGTCTGTGATTTTTTTTTATTGTTTTTGTTGACATGCGCTACTACCATTCAAAAGTTTGGGGTCAGTAAGATTTTTAAAAGATATTAGTACATTTATCCAGCAAGTATTCATTAAATTGATAAAAAATGACAGTAAAGTCAAGTTGCAAAGATTTCTATTTTAAATAAATGTTTTTTTCCAAAGAATTCTGAAGACAGTATATCAGAGTTTTCACAAAAATAAGCATGACAACTGTTTTCAGCATCTAATAAGAAATGTTTTTTTGAGCCCCAATTAGCATATTAGAATGATTTCTGAAAGATCATGTGACACTGAAGACTGCAGTAATGGCTGCTAAAAATGTCAATTTTGCCAGCACAGGTATATATTACATTTCAAAATATATTAAAACAGGAAAAGTGATATTAAAAAATTGTAGTGATAAATTGTAGTGATATTTCACCATATAACAGTTTTTACTGCATTTTTGATCAAATTCAGCCTTGGAGCATAAGAGGCTTCTTTTAAAAGCATCTTACCAGCCCCAACTTCAGGCAGTAGTGTACATTATGTTTTAATTCTGTCTGGTGTTTGTATGTCCTCCTTTTGGACAGAATAGAATTATCAGATATCAATGTTACAGCATGCTTGGCAGGTCGTTCCACTAGTTTGGGTGTTTTTGAGAGAATTGTTCAGATTTTATCAGACTGCATCAGATGTGATTCATGACACTACTAATTTAGCAACTAAAACACTACACAACACACATTCAACTAGTGTCAGTTTTACAAAACCAGCCCTCTGGCTATTGCTCACTTCAACTGCCCCAGTAGCATGGCACAAAAGCGACACCCAATCCCCATAGTTTCAGTGACCTTTGACATTGGCCTTGGTGAGCAGCACAAGTTGAACTGTCTGCAGCAGCGAGGGACCAGAAAAGCGTCACAGGATGGATTGGGGAAAGTATACAGAATGATTGCCTGACATTGGTATGATCGGCTCCAATACTTGTGATTTGTCTTTCAGTACATTTGAAAAACATCATCTGTTGATTTTATCGGCCACTTCACGAGCCAGTCAGGAAGCCAATTGTTGTCCCTATCCCTTAACTGACTCTAGAAGGGCTTACATGATTTTGTCCCTCTCCATCCACACTTGTCCATTGTCAAAAAGCAAGAAAGATCACTATCACTCTGCCTCACATTTAGTATCTCAGTAGCACATCTAATTATAAGTTACGAGGGCAGAATGCTATGGCTGAGACTCAGATGTAGATGTAGATTGTGGATTTAAATGTTTTGACTGACTGCCAGTCAGTTTTAAATCTTAAAAGCTCAAACATGTTTATTGACTCATGGATAGTAAGAGTAAGGATGTTGCATTTCATCAGATGTCATATTGTAGCAGTAGCAGTTGTTTAGGTGTGGCTGGTGATGGCTCTGAATCTGTTTCGCTTTAACTGTGTTTTTCTCGTAGGAATTTGCTCTCTCTCATCCATCGAATGATCGAGTTTGTGGTGCGTGAGGGTCCAATGTTTGAAGCCATGATCATGAACAGAGAGATCAACAATTCGCTCTACAGGTGAGCGCATTTTAATCACTTTCTTTTGACTCCAAGCCTTTAAAGTCGGTATGAAAAAAAAATTCACCAAATCTGTTTTCAAAATGCATGTTTAAAAAGAATTCCTCAATCATTTAGTCATCTTAAACCTGCCCCTTTCGACTGCAATTTCACATTCAAATCTGCCTCCATCCCATCAACAAATACTGGATAGAACTAGGCCTGGGCGATAAAACGGTATCGCTATTTATTAACGGTACACCCTCTTCGATAACAATAGAAAAAATGTTCGATATAGCGCACGATATAGGCACGTGCTATGAGTGACGCAGACCGCACACACAAACACATGCTGAATTGAGTGCTGTGCCTGCCTGTGATGAGGAGATTGTGAATAAAAAAATTGAATATTAGTCGAATTTAAAATAAACATTTGCATTGGAATGCAAAAATAGTACAATCAAATGTTAGGTGTGCGTCAGGTAGCGTAATTAGTGGAGAGCGAGATGCGGTGATGATGATGTAAGTGACGTTGTTGCATTTAAATTTTTTGTTAATCTAGCCCACGAGATGCGCCGCTGCTGCGTTATTCATTCAAAATATTAGAGAAATATAGTAGCTCAATGCGTAGAAGATCTTGATTAGGTTAAAACCGAAACCAAGCCATTCACACAGAATGCATATTCAGCGCATTTTTTAGAC
>NW_015627538.1:866825-867242 GCF_001515625.1 Sinocyclocheilus rhinocerous
CTGGGCGATAAAACGGTATTGATATTTATCGACGGTACACCCTCTTCGATAACGATAGAAACAATGTTCGATATAGCGCACGATATAGGCACGTGCTATGAGTGACGCAGACCGCACACACAAACACATGCTGAATTGAGTGCTGTGCCTGCCTGTGATGAGGAGATTGTGAATAAAAAAATTGAATATTAGTCGAATTTAAAATAAACATTTGCATTGGAATGCAAAAATAGTACAATCAAATGTTAGGTGTGCTTCAGGGAGCGTCATTAGTGGAGCTCGAGATGCGGTGATGATGATGTAAGTGACGTTGTTGCATTTTAATGTTTTATAAGTCTAGCCCACAAGACACGCAGTTGCTGAGTTATTCATTCAAAATATTAGAGAAATATAGTAGCTCAATGCGTAGAAGATCTT
>NW_015627538.1:867405-867747 GCF_001515625.1 Sinocyclocheilus rhinocerous
ATAACTGCTGCACTCGCGTCTCACACAAGAGATGTATAGAAAGCCATGCAAAGTTAAAACAGTTGAAATTTTTAGAAAACACATCACGAATTTGTGGAGGTTTATTCCGTTTCACTGCATCTCATATATTTTTAAAGGCAATCTGTGTGATGGGTGATTCGCCTCTTCGTATTAAGAAATGCATAAATACATGATGCTGTTTTGTTCATAATTGTTAATGCAATTTACTAAATTATGTTTGATTTATATGAGTTAATTTAGATGTAATACACGTTTTTCTTTTTATAGACCGTTATTTCCTTTGCGTTGGCAATTTAATGTGCTGCATTATTTTGCTCATTG
>NW_015627538.1:871015-871189 GCF_001515625.1 Sinocyclocheilus rhinocerous
TTCACTGCAATGTCTGAACTGTCCTGAGCGCGTCCTCGACAGCTGACGCTGTTCTTCTTGCTTTACGGCGGATTGCACTTATAAGTGCGTTACCGCCACCTGTCTCTCAAATGGACCATTGACACTCTATCTACAATCTCAATTAGGAGTGTCAATGGTCCATTTGAGAGATAG
>NW_015627538.1:871273-874895 GCF_001515625.1 Sinocyclocheilus rhinocerous
AAAAATCTTCGTTTGTGTTCTACTGAAGAAGCAAAGTCACCTACATCTTGGATGCCCTGGGGGTAAGCAGATAAACATCAAATTTAAATTTTTGGGTGAACTGTCCCTTTAAGATGTTATAAACAGTTGTCTCTAGATTCCGCTAACTGTTGTACGCATGTTCACGAGAGAGTGCCTTTCTGGCGGATGACGTAGGATGTCGGCATAGCGTGATTAGTGACAAACGCAGAGGAGAGAGCAAATTCATGTACATGAATTAGAAGTACAAACACGGATTTGTAAAGAAAAATGTCAGAGGATTTCGATATAAGCCAAGAGGAGACTGGTTTTCCTTTGCTCCTGTAAACAAACGTCGGTTCTTGCAAGACTAGCATATTCTCACCGGAGCTAATGCTACGCTGACATCCTATGTCATCTGCCCAGCTTGCATGTACGACAGTTAGTGCAAGCTAGAGATTGCCGTTTATAATATTTTAAATATGGATATTTTTCTTACAAAAATGCATCGATTTGCTAAAGGAGGCCTTTATTCACCCCCCAGAGCCATGTGAGGCACTTTTTATTATGGATTGATGTGCTTTATTGCACTTCTTTTGGATTGTTGAACAATAACACCCACCCATTGTCATTTTAAAGCTTGGATTTTTTTATATAACTCTGATTGCATTCGTGTGATTTTTAGAGTTTACTTGTATTCTGATAATGTCCTTAAATCAAACATTGTTGTTTTTTGTTAAAATTCAACAGGTTTTTATTTGAGAATCAAAGTCCTGCTCATGTTTATTACCGGTGGAAGTTATACACCATATTACAGGTTAGCCTTATTTATTTTTATTCTTATGTCAGAAACATCTTGAAATGTGTTCAGCTGTAAAATAAAAAAAATATCTCCACTCACAGGGCGAATCTCCAACAAAATGGAAAACAGAAGACTTCAGAATATTTAAGAACGGATCTATCTGGCGACCGCCACCCCTTAACCCATATTTACATGGCACTCCTGAAGACGAGGAGCATGATGATGATGAAGATGATGAAACTAGCAAGAAGGGCGCGTTGAAAGACGGGTATGTCTATCTATCAAAATCTGGAGTTTATGGAGATATCCAATCCTTCTAGTATGGAGCTACTAGGCTTTTGGTTGTAGCCAATATTGTTGGTTATGTGTACTTAATATTCTCCTCTTCTGCAGCGAGAGGGATAAATTGGAGGAGTTACTCCGAGGTCTCACGCCAAGGAAGAGCGGCATAGCTGATGCCATGTTTTTCTGCCTCATGCATGCTGATGCAGCCGAAGAGATTGTGGAATGCATCGCTGAGTCTCTGTCCATACTTAAAACACCTCTGCCAAAGAAGGTCACTCTTACACAGCAGAATTACGATTAACAAAGAATTTTGTATGCGTCTCATCACTTTTATTTACGTGTGCATTTCTGTCCTCCCTCAGATTGCAAGGTTATATTTGGTGTCGGATGTGCTGTATAACTCATCTGCAAAAGTTGCTAATGCCTCCTATTACAGAAAATTGTAAGTCTCAGAACTATTTTTGAGTGCACAATCAAGGTATTAATTCTTGTTTGTCGGTTTATTCATTGTGTTTTGTTTTGATTCTTTTACAGCTTTGAAATAAAACTCTGCCAGATATTTTCTGACCTAAATGCCACTTATAAGACAATACAGGGCCATTTACAATCCGAGAATTTCAAGGTGCGCCATTTTGCTCTTTTAACACACAATGGTTTTCTGTTTTAAAGATTGGAGTTGATGTTTTTAAATTTTGGTCCTCACAGCAACGAGTAATGTCCTGTTTCCGTGCGTGGGAAGACTGGACAGTGTATCCTGATCCATTCCTGATTAAACTTCAGAACATCTTCCTGGGCCTCGTCAGTCTCGAACCTGAAAAGGAGATTGAAGACCTGTTGCCAGAGGTTAGCTTCATAGAGATTGACTGATTGAGTTATGATTCATAGATTTTCAATGGTCAGGTTTGAGTTGAGTCACAGTTCATCTAGATATGAACTGACAGATTGAATGTTTATTTCATTTTTACTTAGCAACCAGAAAGGTCGGAGGACATTGATGGTGCTCCTATTGTGGAGGAGGAGCTGGATGGTGCTCCTTTGGATGATGTTGACGGCATGCCCATAGATGGAGTGCCAATTGATGGTGCATCACTTGATTACCTGGATGGAATGCCCATCAAGGGAACAGATGATGATCTGGATGGCGTTCCTTGTAAGAATGCTGACAAAATAGATTTTATTTAATTTAACTTTCATACACTTAGTTACCTACTTGGTAAACTTAACACATCACTCAAAAATCAATAAGAATGTACTTTACAATTACAATTGCCGAATGTCATGGGAGATGTTCTAACAGAATTTTTTTTCAATGCCCCTTTTTTTTTTTTTTTCAGTGGATCAAAAACTATGCTTTAAGGTGGCCCCGTCAAAATGGGAGGAAGTGGATGGTACTGCTTTGGAGGCTCAAGGTTAGTCTAGATGACATTTATAACATTGTCTAAAGCTTAATTTTCTCCTGGGATCATTAAGTTGAGAATTTTGAAATCAAACCATGATTTTTCTCTGTTTTTAGCTGTAACCACGTCAAAATGGGAAATCTTTGATCCACCAGATGAATCTGAGAAAAGTAAAACAAGGTAAGTTTTACTATTTCTACTTGGTATGTAAAACTCATGGAATTTAAATCATGGAAAGGTCATAGGAATGTCTTACTAAGTTCATAGTCATAAATTTAAATAATTCAATCCCTAGAAACTGCTTGTGTGAGTTAGGGCTGGGTGATAAATCGATTTTATCGATTAACTCGAATGTGTAGTTTACGTCGATTTGTTTGAATGAAAATCGGTTTTCTCTTAAACATCTGCCGACGCTCCCCTCTGGGCTCCCGTGGTTCCGAATGTGCTCAGTCCTCCCCCCACGCGTTTGCCATAGAGATACACAAACAACATGGCAGCGAGCAGGGAAGAACTCGTTCCCAAGAAAGGAACAGTGTCATGCGTAATTTTAAATTGGTTCGGTTTTGCGGCGTCAGACACAGAAAAAACAACACTCCGCTGCAAAGTGTGTTTGAAGTCTGTTGCTAGCAAAGGTAGCAGTACGACCAATTTACTGCAGCACCTCAAACAGAGGCATGCTGCCGAGTGAGAGAGATGTTGCGCCCTACGAAATGAACAAGACCGCGGCAGCACAAGCACACCCGCCAAAAACCAACCTACAGCAGTGTTACTTATTGCGCGGCTCGCCAAGCTTTACTTTGTGGCTCGCATGGCAGTAAATAATACGATGATATGATCATGCAGTCAATACAGATATTTCATAAAAACATTAAAAACAAGCAGGGCTATAACATAACCCATTAAAAAAACTCATGTCTACACCGCACGCGAGTGGCGCGATCTGACAAAAGACAATAGAACCCAGTGATGTTGTCTACACTGGATGCGGCGCGGCGCCATGCGATGTGACACGATCCCCATCAGTAAACTGATGCCTCGTTCTATTTATGATTAACTGTACTGACACTACGTTCAGATGATTTGCAACTGTAGTGTCAACAAGTGTAGACAGACTTTTAGCGCAGCGGGGCGCGGCAAGACA
>NW_015627538.1:875641-875974 GCF_001515625.1 Sinocyclocheilus rhinocerous
AACACCCCGCTGCAAAGTGTGTTTGAAGTCTGTTGCTAGCAAAGGTAGCAGTACGACCAATTTACTGCAGCACCTCAAACAGAGGCATGCTGCCGAGTGAGAGAGATGTTGCGCCCTACGAAATGAACAAGACCGCGGCAGCACAAGCACACCCGCCAAAAACCAACCTACAGCAGTGTTACTTATTGCTCGGCTCGCCAAGCTTTACTTTGTTTCTCGCATGGCAGTAAATAATACGATAATATGATCATGCAGTCAATACAGATATTGCATAAAAACATTAAAAACAAGCAGGGCTATAACATAACCCATTAAAAAAACTCATGTCTACAC
>NW_015627538.1:876042-883186 GCF_001515625.1 Sinocyclocheilus rhinocerous
CATAAAAACATTAAAAACAAGCAGGGCTATAACATAACCCATTAAAAAAACTCACACCATGTCTACACCGCACGCGAGTGGCGCGATCCGACAAAAGACAATAGAACCCAGTGATGTTGTCTACACTGGATGCGGCGCGACACGATCCCCATCAGTAAACTGATGCCTCGTTCTATTTATGACGAACTGTACTGACACTACGTTCAGATGATTTGCAACTGTAGTGTCAACAAGTGTAGACAGACTTTTAGCGCAGCGGGGCACGGCAAGACAACTCTCGCCACGTAGTGTAGACAGTGTGTAGACACGGTCAGACAGTGTCTGCTCTATTACAAATAATATGCTTGTTTCTGTATGACATAATTGTTCATTAAAACACTGATATTCTGGTCTATAACTCCTCCCCGAACTTCCTTCTGCCCTGTATCTTGGTCTCATTGGCTGTAGGTCATCGCCGATGCAGTTTTCAGTCAGAAATCATTGCACACAGCGTGATTGTGAATCGCCGACAGCTCCAGATATTTAGCATGCCAAATATTTTGTGGGCATCGGCGACGTGTCGGTGATTCCCTCAGATCGCGTCTTTGATAATTCACACTGCGTGATTGTCACTCGCGGGAACAAGCACCGATTTGCCTCCGATTTCGGGCATTTGTCTGCGATTTCGCAAAACCTGTCGGTGAGTGAAAAACCGGGCTAAAATCGTGCAGTGTGAACGCGGCATAACTGCGGAGTTGCCAGTTTTAATCTCTTAACTCCGAATGTGCACTTGGCTCCCATGAAAAAGTCTTACAAACATTACAGTCTTACAAACATTTACAAACTGTATCCGGTATGATAAGAATGTTATGTTACATTTTATGTTATGTTACGTTATGTTGCATTTTCACTGTTTACAATGGCAGGGCCTGCCATCTTGTCTTTTTGGCTTGTTGTTTCTGTTTGCACTTTAACCCCAAGGGGGAAATCCAGATCAAATCCCAGAAGGGAAAATCAAAACAAAATAAAGTTAAAACTTGTTTTGAACAATTTCTTTGTCATCTGCAGATTGATTTTAAGTAGGGGGGGAAAAATCGATTTAAATCGTAAATCTGATTTTTTGTGAAAAAATGGGGGATTTTTTTTTTAGGCCATATCGCCCAGCCCTAGTGTGAGTGCAATCTCTATAAAATTATTTCTGAAATTTCTTATAGGTGGGGGAACCCTAATTGTTGGGTTTTGTAGGATGAAATTCATGTTTTTAACTCATTTTCACATTCTTGTCATAGTGCAACACGGGAAACTGAGAGTAAAGACTCTCTCAAGAGCTCCAGCGCTGCAGACCAACAGTCCTACACTAATCCTGTTAGAGAAGAATACGATTTAAAGTCTGCTAAGTTTTCTGAGATGAGCGAGGAGAAACGTGCCAAACTACGAGAAATCGAGGTATACCTAAATGCTAAATGTACTAAACATAATTCTTCACATGCTTGAAAGCTGTTAAAGAGATCTCACTCATTTTTCTTTGTCTGTTGTAGCTTAAAGTCATGAAGTTTCAAGATGAACTTGAATCTGGAAAACGACCAAAAAAATCTGGACCGAGTATTCAAGAACAAGTAGAGCTTTACCGGGACAAGCTACTACAGCGGGTTAGTATGAATTTTTTTGCTTGTTTTGTTTTTGGTATTACTTTACTATTTATTTGGAAACCACTATTTTTGAACATTTTTCAGGAGAAGGAGAAAGAGACAGAGAAAGACAAAGAGAAAGAAAAAGAGAGAAAAGACAAAGAGAAATCTGATGTGTCCCACAAAGAGAAGGACAAAGATGACACCACTCCGGGCAGAAAAGAAAAGTAAGATACCTCAACATTACTTCAGGATTTAAGAAATAGAGACATTTTTTAATACATTTGTTCTTGTGTTTATCTTTAAACAATTTGATTTCCTTCCCAGAAAACGGAGGCATAGTCCCTCCCCCAGTCCCACCCGAAGTAGCAGCAGTAGGCGCGGCAGGTCGCCCTCACCACGATCAGAGCGCTCCGATAGATCCTATACAAAAGACAGCTCTCGATCGTCTTATAAAGACTCTCCAAGAGAAAGTAACCGCAAGTCATCTAAAAGGTAAACTAATAGTATCCTCTCTTAATCTTCATTGTCACAGCTTAAAACTCAATCCTGTGGCTTGTCTTTTCTTGTCTTTGTCTGTCAGTACATGCATGGTTATGGATGCAATAAATTATGAAAGTAATAATCCATCTCATTTTTTAAAATTATTTTAGGTCTCCTTCACCCCCAAGAACACCTAAGAGGTCGCGTAGGTCCAGGTCGAGAACACCCAAAAAATCCTCAAAGAAATCCAGATCGCGGTCACGATCGCCTCACCGTTTTCACAAGAAATCCAAAAAAAGCAAACACTGAGACTTCTGGCTATTATGGGAAGATGCCTGGGTTGTCTTTTGTGCCTCAAATTTGTCCTGTAAATCAGTGTGAAGGACATTCCTTCTCTTACCCCTCCTTTTGAAGCTCACTCACATTGGAGAACAGTGTTCAAGGGTTATGTATAGGGTTGTTTTATAATGTCATTTAGGAGCTTCCTTTGATGTTCAAAGTGTTCGAAAAGAAAATAACTGCAGTGGTTGGGGCAATCCTCCGTCAACATGAAAACTATTGTCTTATCATTTTTTTTTTTTTGGTCATTGTTTTTAGATCCCTTGAAACTGACTTAAATTAAACTAGTGTAAGTTTCAGTTGTATAGATGTTTGCTTTTCAATAAAGACACAATTTATGTGACTCTTCTTTGAAATGGCTTAGTTTTATGTGAATACATCCCAAATAAAAATTTTAAACTGAGTGTATTAAAATAGCTAACTTATTTTAAGATATTTTATAAAAGTTGCATTCTAGGCCAGGGGTTTTCAATCTTTTAAATGCCATGGACCCCCAAATATGATCATCCTAAAATTTAAATAAAAATTGAATTTATGCATTTGGAAAATTTAGTATTCACTATAGTACATCCTTCTCTCCACTCTCTGAGGCAGGAGTCTCTATCATCCTTTCCAATTATTCTACTACTTGTCCGCTTGATCCTATTCCATCTAACCTCCTTCAAGCTATTTCTCCTGTCGTTGTACCTGCACTCACTCACATCGTTAACACATCCCTTCACACTGGTGTTTTTCCCTCAACATTTAAACAGGCTCGTATAACCCCACTTCTTAAGAAACCCACTCTTAACCCAATTCTTTTAGAGAACTACAGACCGGTTTCTTTTCTACCTTTCATTGCAAAAACACTTGAACGAGATGTGTTCAACCAAGTCTCAGCCTTTCTCACACAGAACAACCTGGACAGCAACCAATCTGGCTTCAGAAGTGGACATTTGACCGAGACTGCCTTGCTTTCAGTTGTTTAAGCCCTAAGACTGGCAAGAGCGGCTTCCAAATCTATACTTATTTTGCTGGATCTGTCTGCTGCTATTAATACGGTGAACCACCAGATCCTCCTGTCAACCCTATTGGAAAATGGCATCTCAGGAACCGCACGCCAGTGGTTTGAGTCTTACCTCTCAGATAGATCCTTCAAGGTATCTTGGAGAGGTGAAGTGTCCAAGTCGCAACATCTAGATACTGGGGTGCCACAGGGCTCAGTACTTGGACCACTTCTCTTCTCTGTCTACATGGCATCACTAGGTTCTGTCATTCAGAAACATGGCTTTTCATATCACTGATATGCTGATGACACTCAACTTTACCTCTCATTCCATCCTGATGATCCGACAATAGCTGCTCGCATCTCAGCATGTCTAACAGACATTTCTTGTTGGATGACGGACCATCACCTTCAACTCAACCTGGCTAAGACAGAACTGCTTGTGGTTTCAACAAACCCATCACTTTATCAAAATTTCACCATCCAGTTAGGCTCATCAACCATAACTCCTTCAAAAACAGCTAGAAACCTTGGAGTTGTGATTGATGATAAGCTGAATTTCTCAGACCACATTGCTAAAACTGCCCGGTCCTGCAGATTTGCTTTATACAACATTAGGAAGATCAGGCCCTTTCTTTCAGAACATGCAACACAACTCCTTGTTCAAGCTCTTGTTCTATCCAGGCTGGACTATTGCAATGCTCTCTTGGCAGGTCTTCCAGCCACTTCTATCAAACCTCTACAATTAATCCAAAATGCCGCTGCAAGATTAATCTTTAATGAACCGAAAAGAACGCATGTCACACCTCTGTTCATCAATTTGCACTGGCTACCAGTAGCTGCTCGCATTAAATTCAAGGCATTAATGTTTGCCTACAAAACCACCACTGGCTCTGCACCCATTTACCTAAATTCATTACTTCAGAGTTATGTGCCCTCTAGAAGCTTGCATTCTGCAAGTGAACGGCGTATTATTGTGCCATCTCAAAGAGGCATAAAATCACTTTCTTTTTTTTTTCTTTTTTTTTCTTTCCTCACTTTATTTACAAATTTTCAAGTATTACACATTTTTTAAATATTTCAACAATACAGTTTAGATAACATTTTAACACTAGGTAGGTATAAAGAAAAGGGATCCGAATGAAAAATAGGAAACTAAGAAACTATCAAAATAACAGATACAATCAATTATCCCCAAGTAGTAAGTGCACTAGAATCAAACGTCTAGCCAGAAGTGCTACAAAGGCCACAAAATCTGCCTTGTAACCTATGTGATGAACTAGTAAGGGAAGTGTACCGAAGAGTGCTGTTATCGCTACAGTTTTGATTATTATCCCAACTACCTGAGATATTGTCTCAAATATTTGAACCCAATATCCATGTAAACTTGGGCAGAACCAGAACATATGTGCCAAGGTTGCGGGACTCTGACAACAACGATCACAGATAGGATCAACATCAGAGTAAATTTTAGAGAGTCGGACCTTAGTCCAATGGGTACGGTGGAGTATTTTGCATTGGATCCAACCATGATTGGCACATAAAGATGAGGAATGTACCCTGTATAAGATACTTTCCCATAATTCCTCTGGAATATCTTCTGATAAATCTTCTGCCCACTGAGTTTTTATAGATGTTAGTGAACTTCTATGTAGGGAACATATTTTGTCATAAATATATGAAATCATCCCTTTCTCAATAGACCCCGGTTCTAGGAAAGAGTCCAAGGGAGTTGTAGTGGGGAGACTATGGAATTGAGGATGCTTATCACGGATAAAAATAAAATCACTTTCACTGACTTTTTCATTAACCGTTCCCTCCTGGTGGAATGACCTGCCTTTGGACAAAAGCGTCTGCTAAATGACTAAATGTAAATGTAATGTAGTACTGTACTATTATTGTTTAAATTTGTTTTTGTGAATACATTTGTCATTTTGTACAAAATTGTTATTTAGTTCAATTCTATTTTTATGTTTTTACCCCCCTAAACATTTTCAGGGACCGTAGACTGAAAACCCCTGTTAAAACTACTTATGCATGATTATGCAATGACTTAACGGCGCTCGCGCAGTATAGGAAGTGCGTAGACACCGATCTCACGTCATTTCCGCAAGTACACAAACAAGGAAGAATCGTTTAGTCCATGTTTGGTAATTCTCAAAAATGAGTGCAATAAAGTCCTGCGGGATTTTGATGAGTTTTTGCTGCATACTTACGAGCACATATGCATCTTCCGACGTCTTCGATGGTGTTTTGGGAAACACGGCGTCTTGTCATAAAACATGTCAGATGACTTACAGTTTGCACACTTATCCACGGGTGAGTGCGAGACATTGAACCAGTTACGGCTGTTTACTAACAAAGAAACGTTATTGAGATTTTTAGCCAGTCGTTAGTTTGTGTTTTTAGGAGCTTGTGCGTTGTAATGTTAGAACAATAACAATGAGGAAAGCGGAATTAGACGCGTTTCTTTATTTGGCCTGTTTGTTTTGTGATTAGGAGGAGGCGCTGTATGCCTGTGAGAGAGGATGTCGTCTCTTTTCCATCTGTCAGTTCGTGGGTGACAGCAAGGATCTCAACGAAACCAAAGCTGAATGCGAGTCAGGTAATATTAAAGTATTGTCTGTCTGAGTCCTTACAGCATTCGCTTATCTTTGTGTTGATAACGGTGTGTTTGTGTGTGCTTGACTTCCTGCAGCCTGTCGTGAAGCCTACACCCAGTCAGAGGAGCAGTACGCATGCAATCTAGGATGCCAGAGTCAACAGCCATTTGCAGAGCAAAGAATAGAGGAGGTGTGAAAAACATTTGAATAATTGCTTTACATGTTTACTGTCTTTCAATCGTAAGTTCTACTTGAATTTCACCAGTGTGCTATTTGAAATCACTGTTTGTTTGTTTGTTTGTTTTGGTGGGAAGTTGTTGACCATGATGCCCAGGATCCATCTCCTGTACCCACTGTCTCTGGTGAGGGGTTTCTGGGAAGACATGATGAGCCAAGCTCACAGCTTCATCACCTCATCCTGGACATTTTACCTCCAGGCAGATGATGGCAAAGTGGTCATTTTCCAGGTAATGTCATGATGATGTATTTTGGCGCTTCGTAGTAAAACATTTGGACATCTCTTGTGCAAAGTAAGAAGTAAAACTTATTTCTAAAGTGCCATTGATCAAGATTTTTGCTTTATCTCATTTCTAGTCCGAGCCGCAAGTTCAGTTTATCCCTCAGTTTGAATTCCAGAGAGACGAGACTGAGGAGTCACAGAGCACTTGTGAGCACTTCACATAACACACACAATGTTTTCCTCTATGATTATTAAGCAAGCTTTGGAAAGTGTCACTTCATGACTGTTTTACATGTTTTCAGACTTTAATAATCATAATATCATATATGTTAAAGTGGTTGTTCGGTCGTTCATTGGATGGAAGTGCATCTGAATGCAAAATTGAGGTTGATTGTAAGAAAGGGGTGGGATTTAAGCAGATTAAATTATTGAAGAATCTGACATGTATCACAGAGAGAAGTTTGTAATTTCACTGGATGATCCAGTTATTACATTTTGATAAAAAAAATATGAGCTCCAAAAATTTTTTTAAATATATTTATATATATATATACACACACACACACACACACAGTACACACATATATTATGTAAACAAAAACTTTTATTTTGGATGCAATAAATTGCGATTAATCGTTTGACAGCACTAATATATATATATATATAT
>NW_015627538.1:883409-902174 GCF_001515625.1 Sinocyclocheilus rhinocerous
AATATATATATATATATATATATATATAATTTATAAACATGCATGGATGAACCGTTCACAATAAGATCAATAACATATGTTTAGAGAACCGAAAACAGGTGAACTTTAATCTCTTGATGACATTGAAGTTGAGCGTGTAATATCTGTGCCATTAGTAGGATCAAGCAAATTTGCTGCCTACTTGTTTTGGCTGCCCAGTATAACAGCATTTGCTCAACTAATTGGTCAGGTTTTGAGCCAAGACTACCTTTTATTTCGAGGAACGTGTGTTTTGCTGCTGCTAGTGGCACAAAAATGACATACTGTAGTTTTAAGATGTCATGTTATGAAGTCTGTAAATATGTAATAACAGTCATGATTGGTCCGCAAAGGCTGACTTAACTGTGTCACTTTCCACAACATCATCTTAGCATTATTCTCTTAACAGAAGTAGTTTCAAGATCTCAACACTGATATTGGACCCCTTGTATTATTAATAGTTGTAGATCAGGAAATGAAAAACCCTATTTATAAAGACTACCCAAGAAGCTACATTCAGGAGAGAGACAGAGACATGTTCATCGGTCGAAGCAACTCTGAGGACGATTACAACCTCTTCAGCTGTCTCTCAAGGTCGGTCACATGTTGATCTGGATTTTAATCTCTATTGATTTGTTGCAGTCTGTTGATCTTGTTGAATATGAAGCAATCCTGGGTTTTTTTTTGTACCGGTAGGAACCCGTGGCTGCCTGGCTGGATCCTGACCACCACTCTGGTTCTGTCTGTCTTGGTTCTGATCTGGATTTGTTGTGCCACAGTGTCCACTGCTGTTGAGCAGTACGTCCCTGCTGAGGTAAACCACTTCACATTCACTCATCTTCATGTTTTTTAATTATTGGTTAGTTGGTTATGTTTAATTAACTCATCCACATGTTCTCCTCCTTTTAACAGAAGCTAAGCATATATGGGGATATGGAGTACATGAAGGATCAGAAACTGACCCCGTATCTGCAGTCCTCTCTGGTGATCATCAGATCTCCAGGTGTGGAGGAGCAGGAAGCTGGACCTCTTCCATCAAAGGTCAATCTGGACCAGTCTAACATTTAACCAGTCTAGCATCCAATGAAATTGAGCTTTTGGTTTTCTCTTTCAGAGGTGTGGTTATAGCTTCAAACGCATTGACTATGGGTTTCTTGGTTCTCCTTTTTTTAAATTTGAGAAGCGTGGACTGTGGGGAATATATTCTGTTGATGTTTTGGCACTTTAAAGGCATTACCTATCAGACTGAAAGCTCTGTAGGATCTGAGTTTTTCTGTTTACTGCCCATTTGTAGAGATGAAGTCTTCTTGTTTCCCTTATTCGTTTTTAAGTGTTCTCAATGTGATCAATAACAGCTTGTGATTTGAGGTACAACGTGTTGCACAATGACATTAACGTTTTGATTTATGCTTTAGTACAAGATATCTCTGCTGCAGGGAGTGGAAATTTCTTGAACTGCCATAGAGACGAGAGTCGTAAAGTCAATAAAGGCATTGTAAATTAAGATGTTTTGCGACCTCTTAGATTTGTCATCTAAATATTAATAAACAAACCTACTAAAAAGTGTTCTGTTCTCACGTTTTGTTTTTAATTTAAAGGGGTCATATGATGCGATTTCAATTTTTCCTTTCTCTTTGGAGTGTTACAAGCTCTTGGTGCATAAAGAAGATCTGTAAAGTCGCAAAGACTGAAGTCTTAAATCCAAAAAGATATTCTTTATAAAAGTTAAGAGTCAACCACGCCTACCTAAAACGGCTCGTTTTGTAAAAATCGATGCGTTTCAGAAAGGCGGGGCATAGAGGAGAAACAATAATGTACAGTATGTGGAAAATAATGTATTTTTTTTTACCTTAAACCGCATAAACACATTTCGTTACACCAAATACACAAAATAATGTTCTTTTTAGCAGCATCATATGACCCCTTAAGATTTTTGCAGTCTGGGTGAGTCACTGCTAGTTGCCTATGAAGTCAGAGCCAGTGTTCAGATTTTACCTGACTTCTTTCACAGAAATGTACATATTGTATGAAAGGCACAAACTCAGCTTCAGACCATGATTCCATCCAGTCAGAGGATGGTGTTTGAGATTCTGAGCCAATTTTAGAACATGTATTGTATTAATTTGTCACGTCTCCTTGCACCGAGGCACGTGTTTCTGCATTTTTTTGCATCCACAATGACTTTAAAGTCTGGTATGTTTTAAAATCTGTTCCAGCCTTAAAGGGGTCATAGGATGCTACATGCACTTTTACAAGCTGTTTGAACTGAAATGTGTGTTGGCAGTGTGTGTACACAACCACCCTATAATGATAAAAATCCACCCAGTGGTTTTTTAAAAATCTCGTTAAATGTTTTCCCCCTTCTCAAATCGAGCCGATCTCAGATGCCTGTCTGTGTGACCTCACACAGACAGGCCCCTCCCACGATAGTTTGATTGACAGTAGCGTTTCAGCACAGACTGGACTGGTGTCTTACCTTAGACCCGCCCCGAGTGAGCTGTCATCAGTCCGCCATTGTTTCACTGCCGGAGCAGATGTAGACAAGAATGACTCCTAAGCGATCATTTACTCCTGACATCTGAGCCGCTGAACTCGCAGTGGATTACTTTTGTTTCTGAAGGGAATGCGCCCCCGATCTACATAAATGCGTCTATGTTCGCACGAATCATTCATGATCCAGCCTCATCTACAGAAGAAGTGAGTATAATGTGTTGCAATGAATCTTTAAAAATCACCTTTCCTAATAATGTGCTAATTAGCAAGTTTCAGGGTGAATGCGGCTGAAGTAAACAGTCTCTCTGAGAGCAGCTTGGAAGAGAGGGGCGGGATCAGCAGAGCTCATTAACATTTAAAAGAAAATGCTTCAAAAACAGCTTGCTCTGAAAAGAGCTGTTTTTGACAGGGTAAAAAAGGTGTTTTTTTACACTACCATTGAGAAATTTTAACCAAACTATGTTACAGACTTTTCATTAAGACCCTAAAGAATCATATTAACTTGTGGAAAATGGGCATCCTATGACCCCTTTAATGATTTTGTATAAACATGCTCAGTATATTTGTATTATGAAACAAAAGACTAGGGTACAAAAATAAAAAATAAGCTGTTTTTAATTGTGAAGAATCCAAACTAAAAGCATTTCAGTGTCATGTTCGTCACAGAGGAATGCGCTGCAAAGATGTCACATGTCTGTGTCCACTCAATAACTATTTAACAGATCTAAGTCCTCTGCAGACAGAGCTGACAGAGACTGGCGCTTTGACAGAGGAGCTGAACTTTGGTCTTCCTCTGTTGATAGTCTCCTCTTCTTGCCCTTCTGAACAGCTGCCACTGTTGATGAAAGTGTGTCGTGTTCTGCTGTTGAACTCGTGCCACAGAGATCAACCTTATAAAAGTGAATCGGCACAATTTTGTCTTTCTTTGTGGTGTCACTCGTCCCAGAGCAGGAGTTTAATGTCTCTCGGACAAACTTTTCTCTTCCATCTAAAGAACAAAATGAAAATAATCAAAATTCAGAATATTATAACAATTACAACAATAACAAAAATTAGTAGTAGTAATATAATATTTTGTGATCAAGTGAACATGTAGATAAAATGAATAAACTCACAGAAACGGAGAGCATTTGTTCTTGGTTTGTAGTCTTTCTTTGGTACTTCAGAAGCTGTAATTTCCCATTGGTTTATTACCTGATAAAAATTTGAATAGTGAGAGAATGTTATACAGAGATGCCTCATTATAAAACATTTACAACATCAACATTGCATTCATAATTACCTATATCCATCATGGATACCATAAAAGCTTATCTGTTACCTGTTCAGCCCAGCCATCTGTTTTACAATCAGAGTGTCCAAACTCCTTCAAAGGTGTTTCTGATAAGAGCATTCTCATATTCTTTCTGAAGAATCCTTTCAAAGACACATTCACCTAAAAGAGATTTCTAATATTATACAAGACCTCCATAAAAACTTACTCATTGATGTTAACTTTTTAATTGTGCTACCGTCACATTTGTCCCAGATATGTCCAGTTTCTGTAGCGTTTTAAAGCATGTTAGATATCCAAGACCTTTCTCAGTAATGGGATTCTCTGTTAAGAAATAAATGAAATGGCAAGAGTATACATTACCATAAAGATCACATTCATCATGGTTATGTATAAAAAGCAATTGAGAGTATTTATGTAATGAGATTCAAACACAGTTTTTTTTTTTTACTTTTTTTCTATGCTCACCAAGTCTGCATTTATTAAAATACAGTAAAAGTAATATTATAAAATATTATTACAATTTACAATAACTGTCTTCCATTTGAATATATTTTAAAATAAAATGTATTTCTGTGATGGTAAAGCTGAATTTTCAGCAGTCATTACTCCAGGTCTTAGTGATGATCCTTCAGAAATCATTATAATATGCTGATTTGCTGCTCAAGAAACATTTCTTATTATTATCAATGTTAAAAACAGTTGTGCTGCTTTATATTGTAGGGAAAACCGTATTTTTTTTTCAGGATTCATTGATAAATAGAAAGTTCAAAAGAACAGCATTTATTTGAAATAGAAATCTTTTGTAACATTATAAATGTCAGTAAAGGCATTCTAAATGTCTTTATTGTCACTTTCGTTTTAAGGCATCCTTGCTGAATAAAAAATATTTATACTGACCTCAAACATTTGAATAGTAGTTTATCGGACTATACAAATCCATAAACTTACCAGAGAGTTCCAAAAGCTGCAGATTTTCTAGACCTTTCTTCATCACCCTCACCGGCGCGGTCAGTCTCTGCAGTCCTGCATCAGAAAGGCAGTTTGCACCTATGAAAAGCTTCACAAGACTACAGAAAAAAAGGAAATGTGAAGAGGAAAAAGAAAATGACTTCACTCTTTATCACAAAGTAAAACAAACTGTACACCCAATAAACCATCTGAAATGTTCATTTTATTTATGCAACTATGCCAATGAATGAGACGATGAAGTTTCCATACCTAGCCAGGGCTTCAGAGGTTATGTATTTAAAAACCTCATGGTTGTCACCTAATCTACATCCATAGAGGTCCAGGCACTCCAGACTCTGAAACTGTCTGATCTCTTCCAGCCTTTCGGATATCAAAAGATTCCTGAAAACACAATCACACTGATGTAAATGCACTGGTTTCTAAATTATGCGGGGTATAAATGCCTACCTAGGCAGCATTTTGGACGTCTACTTAGGCAGACAGCCATGAGATTGTGTTTACTTCTCACCTGTTTCTCAAACACAGGGATCTCAGCACTAGTTCTCCATAGGCCTCACAGAAGACATGCAGTGCTCTGGGTGCAGTATGAGGCTCAGTGAATTTGTGTCTCTCTTCAGCGGCCGAGAACAACTTGTCAGCCATTTGCTCCGGAAAACCTACCAGTGAGTCCACATGCTCGATGTGATCAGCGATGAACTGTAAAGATATGTCAAATAAAGACTTCACCGTGTACCGCAGACTGCCCTCTTTGTTGTAGGTAAATATGAAGTGGTCTCTTCTCTTTGTGTGGCTCGCGGATGGTAAAGTGTCGATGCAGAGTTGAAAGGAGAAGTCTCTGGAGAAGAGTCTGTGCTGCAGAGCATCATTCCTGTCTGCACTGACATACCGCCGCAGTTCTCCTTTCTCTCTGACATACACGGCTCCACAGCCCTCACTAACATACATCCTTACAGCTCTCTACACAAACCGAGCGTTTAGCGTCCAAAATATTCGGTTGTCGTTTAAAAATCAAGGGTATATTGACGGAAACATCGAGAAGTTTGTAAAATGTAGAAAGATTTAAAAACGACGGGCTCTTGGAGTAACATCACTCCTGTAAGTCGAGTTTCACGCACATTACAAAATAAAAGTCGTTACTGAAATCCGCACTAAAATCTATTTAAACGCCCGTATACTTCGCAGATAACTTCAGTATTAAAAAAACACACGTTTAAAAACTTTTACCTATGCTATAACTCTGATGTATTTTACTCGCCCCCCCCTCCCCCATATTTTTATTTCACCATATTAGTTATTTTCATTGTTTTTTTGTTTTTGTTTTTTTAAATAGGTCTCTACGTTTTTATTATTTCATTCTAATATTTTATTTATTTACTTACTTACTGCCTATTTTTACCACAAGTTGCAAAACACCAGGTGAAAAATAATTTGAAGATTTGATTTATGGACAAGTAAAGACTTTTATTCTGCTATGCATCACTATCACTGCTCATTTCCGCGTTTCCATTTTCGCACATTCAAAACAAAGTTTAAAATCCTGAAACATTCAAGACGCTTTTACTGGTGAGTTGATTAACATGACGAAAATATTAGAGGTCCTATTCTGCTATAAAAAGGCGATGTAAAATCATCTGAGAGAATGCATATTCTTAAAACAACAATATGTTACGTTGTAACTGCATTTTTCTGTTTGATGTATAATATCCGCATACGTCTGAATGTCAACAACTTGTACAGTGTCACTCCTGCTATACATGTGATTAGACACTTCAGTTACAGTGGTAGGTCAGCCATGGTTGGTAAAACTTAATGCTTAAAAGGATAGTTCACCCTAAAACTAAACTTTAGTCATCACTTACTTCCGTGGAACTTAAAAGAAAATGTTAGGAAGATCGACAGCCTCAGTCATTCTTCACATTCATTGAATGGGATGAAGATACAGTGAATCTGAATGGTGACTGAATCTGTCAGTCCCTCACATTCTGCCTAATGTATCTTTCTGTGTTCCGATTTTTGGAACAACATGAGAGTATTGATTATAATTTTGGGTGAAATATACCTTTAACAACCTACAATATCAATAGCATTAACTAAAGCTTGTCTGCTTATCTGTCTTCTATTGATGACAGAGCACATAGATCTGTGATGGCCAATACTGATTTTCATTTGCAGTTTCAAGGTGAGTCCCTTAAAATACTTATTTGAAAGGCAAACAGTTCCTTTTAATAATAAAAAAGATAATGGAATCTGCTTATTGCTCTTGGGAAAAAAATTCTATATTGTGCTAGAATTTGAAGATGAGCAAGGATTCACAGAACATAATCAAGGTGCCACAACAGTGACCATCGATGACCCCATCAAATCTAGAAAACAACGAAAAGCTACTGGAACTGCTTTTGAAGAAGACGACAACGATGACAAAACTGAGGTCCGTGGGACACAACCTCTAGAGTCTAGATAATCGGAGATCTTTATTTCTTCAAAAGGAGCCCTGATTCAAAATACATGTTTCTTTGTCAAACAGCTTCTGTCAGGTCAAAGAAAAAGTGCACCCTTCTGGACGTTTGAGTATTACCAAACATTATTTGATGTGGACAGTCATCAGGTCAGCCATCTTTACTGTAGGATTCAGCCCTCACACTACAGTGATTATCATTTCAAAGAGTTAAAAAGCATTCATTGTGTATTTCAGAAATATATACTTTTAAGGGTTTTCTAATTCGTTTTAAATAAAAAAATATATAAATTGCCGCTGTTTTCATATATAGGTAAAGAACAGAATAATTGGGTCAATTCTGCCTTGGCCTGGGAAAAACTTTGTTGAGGTCTATTTACGGAGTAACCCAGACCTGTATGGTAAGCTAAATTAAACTAAAAGAGTTTAGAGCAAAAAGAAAGATGTTTATAAAAAGTTAATATGAGTATGTGGTTTACTTTTGTAGGACCTTTCTGGATCTGTGCAACTCTTGTTTTTGCCATCGCTGTTAGTGGAAACATCTCCAGTTTTCTTGTCAACCAGGGTCAGCCAGAGTTCAGATATGTGCCAGACTTCAGCAAAGGTTAGAGATATGTTGTTTGAAATAGTCCAAACAAAATAGACCTTCTGGCCTCACCCTAAAAATGACACTGGTTCTTTTGCTTGTTTTCCAGTAACTATGGCAGCCACAGCAATCTACAGTTACGCATGGTTAGTGCCTTTAGCTCTGTGGGGTTTTCTCACCTGGCGAAATAGGAAGATCACAAGCCTGGTGTCCTACTCCTTCTTGCAGATAGTGTGTGTCTATGGTTACTCGCTCTCTATCTACATCCCTGCTGTGGTGAGTCATACAGTCACAATATATACATGAATATAATGTGCATTATTCTGTGCATAATTACCGCATCTGGGTGTGATAAACACATTTGATAGAGGATTTTCAAGCATTCTCTATTATTATTATTTTGCAGATACAGTTTATTTACTTGCTTGTGTGCATTTGTGTGAAAAACAGATATTGTGGATAATACCAAGTGAAGGGTTGAGGTGGTGCTCCATCGTGGTAGCTTTGTGTCTCTCAGGATCTGTGCTGGTAATGACGTTCTGGCCAGCCATCAGGGACGATAAACCAAGGATTACCATTGTGATTATATCCACCATCGTGATTCTTCACGTCCTGCTTGCAGTTGGTTGCAAGGTATGTTTTTAAGAATCTTTATACATTAGGAATGAATGTGATTAACATAATCTATTATGAACAAAATACACAAAACATATTCAGGTCTATATTTGTTACTGAATGAATTCATCAATATCAGTCCATATCTGATATATTTCAGTCAATATTTGATATTTAATTGTGCATGCTTATTTTTCCTTATATTTACATTTAAATTAGCTTTGCTGGAACCTAATGCACACTTTTTTATTTAACTAACAATATAAAACACTGTTAAATGTTAAGATCTTTATCAAATCTCAAAATGAATATCGATTTTTTTTTTATACTGTACATTTATAATTTTATGCTTAGATTGACTGGTAGCATTTGAAATTATTTATTTTTTTATTGACAAACTAATTTATTATAGTATAAAATTTTAACATAATTATTTCTGGCTTATCTGTATTGTAATATCATTGCATCCTAATATGTATGCATATAATTATGCACTTACTAAAACAATACAAGCAAGGCATATTAGATGAAACTTTGTCTAAAATAAAAATGTTTGCCTCTGTTGCAAAAATGCTAGAGACGATATAACTAAAGTTGTGTAGCTGTACGAGCAACTCAACGCCAGCATTTTAGCACTGCTTCTTGCAGCGTTAAAGGATCAAACAGGTTGGTGTCAAATGTGTTTCCCCAGCGGAAGGGTGTGTTCGTGGAAACACGAGCAATAGTCAATGACTGGCTTGGAAACATGCCAGTTTGTGAGCAGAACCATGTCCTTATGGCTATCATGTGACGTCAATTACATTCATTTAATTAGGGATAGGGAATGCAGTATTTAGGGGACAAAGGTGCTGTCAGAGTCTGAAAGATTTGTGCCCTCTCTCTTTTTTCAGGCATGTTTCTTCAGTACATATGAGATGGATCCATCAAAGGATCACAATGAGCCATCGGCAGCGACCAACACTTCATCATCCACAAAGCCAAAGTGAATTACAGCCTTGGGTAAATACAGGACTTCAGTGAGGTGGCAGTGGCACTCTCTCATGTGCTTTTTAATAATGATGAAATGGCATAGAAATGCCAGCACTTTAAGACTTTTAGATGAGCCGAGTGTCATTTGATTGTAGCTGCTGATGGGAAAATAAGACAGTTGCATTTGATGAGGTGTTAACATGAGACAGGACTTCCTGTACATAATCTGTGCTCCTCGATAGACTGTTATTCTTCTGTAATTGCAGCTTCTGCTCTTGCCTTATTAGAGAGAATCGGTTATCTTGATAATGAGATTGTGGGTTTTCTGGATTTCTTCATCTTGTAGTCTGTGAAAGTAAAGCCTTCATTTTGGTATGTTTATGTTTGTAGGTGAGCAGCGAAACCTGGAGATAACCATCTACAACATGTTTGATGTTTTCTGATTTGAGGTTCAGACACATGTTACTGTTACAAAGTAGAGGACATGTGTATATACTGTGTAGCTGTGGTTTAAATATTTATGTGATAATTGAGCTTGAGATGGTTTTCAAAGGGTCACTCTCCTGTTTCTACCACTTTGGAACGTGTATATGTACTTAAAATATTTTAACACTTTATAAAACTACAGGTCCAGCAGAAAAAGGGATGGGAAAAATAAAATATGAATTGAAATGCACATAAACAGAAACTGATTACATATTAAAATTTTTATAAAGTTGAAAATCAAAGCTACAGTTTATTTAAATATTTTACACATTTTCAGTTCTCTGTGGTGGCCATTGATTTTTTTTTTTTTTTGCTATTATTTTTACTCTGTATATTTTTGTGAGATTTGTAACTAGATCTATGCCTTTTCTTTAAACAAGATACTAGCCTAGAACATAAAATGCCTGAACAATTAACTGTATTCCAAGACGTCACATTGTAATAAATATTTAGCAGCTTTTTTCCCCTTTTAAAATTACATGCACACAAATACAGACCAAAATGGCAAGCATATACTGAGCGTATAAAGTTTTTTTCCATTTATAATTTCTCAATGATTGATGATGATACTGATAGCCGAGTGGGTTAGAAGCAGATCATAGAATTTCACTCTCAGCATCATTAAGATTCACAAACAAAGGTTATTGTCATAGATCAAATCTATCTTGTCTTTGATGCCAGTATCTGATACAGTGCAAAGTTTCATATCTCCGAGCACCATCAGCAGTGCACTTTTAACCTTTATTCACCACAGTCATTAGATTAATTAGATAAATTATTATTATTTTTTTTAAGTTGGCACTGGCGTTATGAAATGGCTCGGCTACATTTTCCAAATTAACAAAATAGAAAAGTTGTGTCACTTGAAACTGTGCCAATGTGTGGTGTGCCCTAATTAATGGTCATTCTAGCCTTAGCTTAGAGTTACACGAAGCTGCCTCCCAAACCTACAACCTTTGTGAAGGAATGTCAGCTTCACAAGTCACTGTTTCCCTTTACACTGTGGATTAAAAATAAGGAGGCTTTATTTTTGGATCATTGAATTCACAGGTATCTCCTGACATTATTTTGATGACTTGCAAATGGAAAACCTATTTAAAGAGGATTTGACCCGACGACCTGTATCAAGGAACATGTCTTTTCAATATTGCATTTAAAACTGCAAATGAATGATGGCTGGGAAAGTGGAAAAGGTGTCCAAATACGAAACTTTAAAGCTTTTGGAGAAGTGCCGGAAGGAAAGAGACGATGCTTTGCACCGCGAGAATACGATGAGGGAGAAAATGAGACAATATGAGTCTCGAATGAGATCAACCGAAGCGCTTAAACAGAAATTAAAGCAACTGACTTTGGACAACAAGGAGCTGCGGAAACAAGTGAAGGTCCTGCGGGCTGAAATTGGTTTAGAGGCCAGTCCTAAATTTTACGGAAAAACCACCAAGGATATAATCAACGACCTGCACGAGAAGGAGCGCGAGTGCAATTCACTTGTTGAAAAAGCGGGTAAATTAAGTTTGACGATTGATGAAATAACATCTGAACTGGCCAACACCGTGACCTCGAAGACTCTGCTGGAGGACCAGGTCCAGTCCCTGCAACAGAACCTGAAGGACATGACAAACAACCAGCGGCGTCTTCTGAAGCTCTGGGAGGACAAGAAGGCTCAGCGGGAGCAGCTGTCACTGCCCGCCATACCGCAGAGACCCGGGCAAAAACCGCTGGTGCATAAAGGCGTCCAGACGGAGATGTCCATCAGTTCAACCCAGATATTGCCCACCAACGCATTTGAGACCAAGACCCGCCGAGAGATCGATAAAAGCAGAACCAGTCTGGAAAGACGCAACATCACTTTAGCGAATGGCACTCATCGAGAGAAAAACGCGTTCATTCAGAATGAAGCGAAAGGAATACACAACTGACGATTATTATTTCACGAAACATTTTTGTGTCTGTCTACGCGTCATTATGCTGCTCAATGCCTCAACTTACAGCATTATTTTTAAATATATAGTTTTTAGTATGTTTAAAATTATTAAGCAACAACCTGATTGAAACAACCGAAACATTGAGGACTATATGTTACTGTACCTTAATTATTTCGTATGTATCGACCCATTATTACAGTCTTTTTAGACTGCTGTTTGATGTAATGCCCTCAAAACATTGTGTATAATGAAATACTGTTTAACATTAAATATAAATGTAATTATATAATTTTATTCTGATTTTTCCTTTTTAATTAGGATAATGTTGTAATTAAGTGATACAATTAATTATTTAATATTTGTAATGTTGAATAATATGCTTCACAATAGTATTATCTTTTGAAAAGAACAGCTATAAATTTGCGCAGAATTCACATTTCTGTATGGGCTATCTCTTTAATGGGATAGTTCACCAAAAATGTACATTTAGTCAACATTTACTCATCATAAATTCTTTCCAAACCATTATGACTTTTCTGATAACGTTACTCTACAGAACACAGAAAAAATTTCGAAGAATGTTGATAACCAAACCTTTTAACGTTACGTTTGACTTCCATTGTATGAACAAAAAAAACACACACATTTCTCAAAATATCTTCTTTTTATTTTCCCACAGAATAAAGAAAGTCACATGAGGATGAGCAAATAATGGCGCATTTTTTAATTTTGGGGTGAGCAGCTAACCCTTTAAGTGTGATTGTATTCAGGCAGTAAGTCAGACACAGTCGCAGGGGTCCTTATGAGGTCCTTCGAATGTGTGGCGCGGGTAATGTCCACACTTTTGCCATGTTGATATGGATTTTACTCAAGTGATGCTGAACTGAAACAAGAATGATAAAATGTTTTCCCTGAAACAGAATTCTTGGTTTATAAGAAAGGTAAGGACTGGTTAAATATAAATCGTGTTTAAATAACTGAACGGCAACTAACTAATTAGGAAGTCAGTGTTTAGTCGGCAGTGTATGTAACGTTAAAAGACTTCTGGACATCATCATGTACTGTTATAGTGACATGTTTTGTGTCTTCTGGTGTCTGTTTATGAAGTGATAGTGTATTTAAGTATATATTAATTGTTTGAGCGTTATTAGAATAAACGTTATTATCGTAGAAAGATTGTGTTTGAGGCTGAAAGGATGTATGAAATGTGCCTGTGCTAGACCAAATTCTCACTTCATTTATTTTCAGGTTGTGATATGGAGGGCTGTGGCGAGTATTGCATGGTCAGTGCTTCTCTTGCCAGTGACAGCTACAGTCTTTGTGCTCTTGAGCAGATTCAGCCCTTTTCACCCCATCCAATGGATTTCAGGTGAGGAAACGAGTACGAGTGTCTAACAAAATGCATAATTACAATACGTTACTGATACTGAGAAGTGCTCGAGTGTGAATTCATTATTTATATAAGCAGTAGTTCTGACTTCAAGGGACATAATACATATTCTAAACCCTCTAAAGCCTGATTAATGAAATAATAGTGATAAATATTTTTTTGTAACAGGTTATTAATTCCTTTGGACAATTAAAAAAGTTTGCTTATGTGTTTTATGTTTCGTATCATATTGGATTAATCTGGATTTTATGATCCATATAGTACAATGACATTCTTAGCTTGTAATGTAAGTCAAAGATATCTGTAACAGTATAACAAGCTACATATATAAACTACACTCTGTAACCCAAAAATATCATCATGATATTTAAATGCTTAGTTGTATTATATATAGCTCTGTATTTTTTTGTGGTGTGCAAAACATGCAATGCAATACAATAATGACTTGGAGATGTACAAATAAATTTTCCTCAAAAGCCTGATGTATCATATTTGATACTCACATTTAACATGTGTTTTTATTAAATGTGATGTATAAATAATCAAGTAAACCCAAGTTGATTAAATCCAGTAAATTTTTGTCTTGAAATATTGCCAACAATATAAAAGTTCTTATGTTCACTTTATATAAACCAGTAAATATTTCCCAGCAAAGAGATGTGTACCACAACCTGAAGGGGAACATTTTTAGATTTTACTTGCTTAAAATATAAACTATCATATTAATTTGGAAATTCACATCACATATAATCAGTGTTGGGGGCAATATATTACAAGTAACGCAAGTTACGTAATCAGATTACTTTTTTCAAGTAACTAGTAAAGTAACGCATTACTTTTTAATTTACAAGAGAATATCTGAGTTACTTGTTCAAATAAGTAACGCAAGTTACTTTTTTTTTTAAATTTATTGATTGACAGCTCTCCTGTCCCCATGTTGAGAGAAATCAGAAGATATTACTGTAGTTCTAAAATAAATATGAATATACATTAATTCATCTCACTCACAAAAAAAAAACAAAAAACACACAGATTCAGTATTCCTCAAAATGAATAAAAATAATGCAACTCAGAATATGACGCAAACCTGCAATAATTAAATGTTAAACAACACAAATATCCTTTATGTATTTAATCCCATTCTATTAAGCAATGTCTTTGCTTCTGACCTTCGATGATCCAGTTCAACCATACTAATAAGCAAAAATTACTCTAGACAAACATTTGTGTGTTTTTTTTTTATTGCTGAAGTGTTGAAATTTCTTCTTCTGCATTCTACTGTACGGACGAAAATTTACATTTCCTTCAGCCTGCGGCTTATTCATTTCACTTTTGGTGTGAAAAGGCTTTTATATTTGCCAAAAATATAATTTTTTTTTATTTTAAAAACAAACAAGCAAGCCCTGTCCAGATTTAAAAAGTAATGCAAACGTAACGTAACGCATTACTTTCCATAAAAAGTAACTAAGTAACGTAATTAGTTACTTTTTTATGGAGTAACGCAATATTGTAATGCATTACATTTAAAAGTAACTTTCCCCAACACTGCATATAATACTGTATGCTTTATATGGTTGATAGATATCTGAATTGTTCGTTAGTCAGCATCTCAAACATTGGTTACAGATTGCACAAGTCTTCTTGCGGCCTCAAGCACCATCTTTTCCCTTGTGGTGCTGTGTGGGGTGGTTCTGATCACTGGCTTTTTTAACCTGGAGTTCTACACTTGTGAGTAGATTTGTCTTTTATGGATGTGCAAAATCATCACATTTGCTATTATTGCGTTGTAATAAAATGTATGCAGATTACTTATTTCACTCTTTGTGTTTCCTTAAGTGGTTCCCTCTATTCCATGTTCACGCATGGCTCTCCTGGGGACGGTGCTCCACCCTCGACAGTGTGTTCATTCTTTGGTCTACTGCACCATGGGCATGCTGGTAATGTGGTGTGCTTCTGTTACCATCGGTGGCCGTTACAGCACTCTAGGAACTCCCTGCAGGCAAAGCCAGAGGTGGGTTATGACCTGAATCTGTTTGATCCACATACAATGACCCGTCGTTGTGCAATCTCTTTGCCTGGGGATCAGGTTTCATTAATTGCATTCTAGGCACTGCGGCTCTTTTGACCCCAGGCAAAGAGATTGACACTCATACAGTTATCTTAAGTTGTTTTAATTAACTCTGTGAGTAATCTTATCTCATCTCAAAATTACCAGGAGGTCAGTCTTACCCTAATATAGGCCAAGAGCACCTCTAAAATAAAGATGAAATGTTGTCTCTGTCTGTGTTTGTTTTTTAATGACATACTTTTTTGCTTTATGAAAATTCTAACAATATGTGAATAATAACTGTCCCTTATTTTATGTTTGCTTCTGTAGTGGTGAAGTAGTGACCTGTCTGAATGAGTATCATCTCTTTATTCTCCTGGCTGGGGCCTTCATGGGGTACAGTCATAGTTTCTTGGGAGTGGTTCAAAATATGTACTATGTGTCCTTTCAACCCATACAAGTAAGTGTTTGGCTATTGTATTCAGATTAGTTGCTAAATGTTACACGTATTGGTTAATATTATTTTTTTTCTTTATGGCCGATACCAATATCTTCGAGAGCAGGCAGATGGCCGATATGATATATACAGTGGCATTCAAAAGTTTGGGAACCCTTTGCAGAATCTGTGAGAATGTGAATAATTTTAACAAAATAAGAGATCATACAAAATGCATATTTTTTATTTAGTACTGTCCTGAGTAAGATATTTTACATAAAAGATGTTTACATTTAGTCAACAAGACAAAAAAAATAGCTGAAATTATTAAAATAACCCCATTCAAAAGTTTGGGAACCCTTGGTTCTTAATACTGTGTGTGGTTACCTGGATGATACACAAATTTATTTATTTATTTTTTTTGTGATGGTTGTTCATGGGTCCCTTGTTTGTTCTGAACAGTTAAACCGAGCACTGTTCTTCAGAAAAATCCTCCAGGTCCTGCAGATTCTTCAGTTTTCCACCATCTTTTGCATATTTGAACCCTTTCCAGCAGTGAATGTATGATTTTGAGATCCATATTTTCACACTGAGGACAATTGAGGGACTCAAACACAACTATTAAAAAAAGGTTCAAACATTCACTGATTCTCCAGAAGGAAACACGATGCATTAAGAGCTGAATGAAGATGTCCAAATTTTGTTGAAATATCTTTTTTTTCCACGTAGTACTGCCCTTTGGAAGCAACAGAAGATACTTGCATGTTTCCCAGAAGACAAATTAAGTACAATTTACCTTGATCTTCAAATTCAAAAAGTTTTTTGTTAAAATTATTCACATTTTCACAGATTCTGCAAGGGGTTCCCAAACTTTCACATGCCACTGTATGATATCACACTGTTTAATTTAAAGGGATAGTTCACCCCATGATTTACTCACCCTCAAGGCATCTTAGGTGTATATGCCTTTCTTCTTTCAGACAAATACAATCAGAGTGATATTAAAAAATGTCCTGGCTCTTCCAAACTTTATACTGGCAGTCAATGAGGGTCGAGATTTTGATGCCCAAAAACATGCATCCATCATAAAGTGCTCCACACGGCTCTGGCGGGTTAATAAAGGCCTTTTGAAGTGAAGCGATGTTCTTGTTTAAGAAAAATATCCATATTACTTTATAACTTTATAAACCGTAATCTCTAGCTTCTGCCAACTGTCAAATGCGTGTTCATTCCAGCAGATGGCGTAGGACGTAGGAGGATTTTGATATAATCCAAGAGGATACTGATTTTCCTTTGCTGTAAACAAAACTTGGTTCCCACCAGACTAGCATATTCTCACATTATTAACCCCCTGGAGCTGTGTGGAGCACTTTTTATGATAGGTGGGTGCATTTTTTTTGGGCTTCAAAATCTCGACCACCATTTCACTGCCATTATAAAGCTTGGAAGAGCCAGGACATTTTTTTTAAATATAAATCTGACTATTCGTCAGAAAGAAAAAAATCATATACACCTAGGATGGCTTAAGGGTGAGTAAATCTTGGGGTAATTTTCATTTTTGGGTGAACTGTCCCTTTAGGGATTGTATATAACACATGCAAACAAATTGCTGAATGTAATTTATATTTATTTTGCATGATATTTAGTCAAATAATTAGAAATAGGAATATTTTGAAAATGAAATCTGTTTGAGAAAAATAATTAGGAAAACTAGAATCATGAAGTTAACCCTTCAGAAGGGTGGTAGGTTCAATCACAATCCTGTCAAAAAAAAAGTCGTGCTTCTGACTCTTATCAGCCAATGATGGGTAATTTAAAAAATGCAAAGTGCTGACTAATACCATGACAGTATATCAGTCCACCGCTAGTCTATACTGTATACACTATATTTATTTGTAAAATGTTTTGTAGTATGATTGAATGAGAAATAGCTAAATCATTAATGCTTTCATTAATAATTTATCAGCGCAAATCTCTTTTGTCCCTCCCACATTGGTTGTGAAGCAATACAAATATCCGCGGTTCAAGGGCTGTCTGCCAATGGTGGTGAAGTGCAGTGTTATTCAGGCCTTATATTCAGCCAGGAATTTTGCTGCTTTCTATTTCTTTTTTGGTAAGTTATATTTATGATCAGAGATGCATCCTCTAATAATTATCTGTTTTCCTGCTAGATTCTCTTCAAATGTTGTTTTATTTTTAAATGTTGTTTCTTAGGGTATGCTCCTAAGACCTGGATCTCCAGCACACTTAATCTACAGATAGACAGGTCAGATTTGGAACTAAAGTCTACCAAAACCTGAGTGTTTACCTAATGTGAACTAAAGCAGCATAAACCCATAATCAAGAATATTTGTAACTCTTTATATCCCTTTTGTAACTTTATAGTTCTCTCCAACCACTGGATTCATTGACTGGATTTCTAGACTTCTCCCTCCTTTACCACCTGTCAATCAGTGGCACTTTCCTGTACCTAACCTGGTATCTCACTGTGCTTCTCTTCAGGATTTATGTCACAGAGGTACTTAAATGTGAAGGTTTCACTGTGGGATATATCAAAGCAACTGACATTTGTGTAGTACCTGTTTTGAAAATGATCCTGATGGCTGGTTGTGCATCTTCAGGCCTACAGTTTTCCAGTGCAGTCCACATTTACTGAGGATGCAGAGCAGTGTCTTCCCAAAGTTTTGGCTGAGAAGAACACTTTAGTCATGAAGGTTAGAGATTTTTCCTTTATTTTCCAGAAAAAAATCTAGGGTCAGAATTTTTTTAAATTGTTATCTCTAGGCTTATGGAAATGAATGAAATCTTTTGTTTCAGAAATAGAACATTTCTATATTGAATATACATTTTTAAGTTAAACTTACCTGTTAAATACTGCTTTTTGTGAGTGCAACCTCTAAAATTTATTATAAAAAGGTAGGTAGTGTAAGGGATACAGGCCAATTTAGCTCAAAGGGAATCATTTAAGATTTTATAGGGAATTTGGACAGAATCATTGTTTTACGGCTGATCACTGAGTCGGCCAGCGATTCATTGAACGAGCCGTATAACATAAATTCTGCATGGATATTAATATCCAAAATATAGTGAAAACACTATT
>NW_015627538.1:905935-906439 GCF_001515625.1 Sinocyclocheilus rhinocerous
CCAAAATATAGTGAAAACACTATTTATTAGCACAGTAACAAGATCGGCAGTTTAAGACATTAACTTGTGTGCACAAAACACAAGATACTTCTCTTTTCAATTTGAATAAGACTTTATTGGATAAATCTAAGACAATATAAATTAATCTAACACATAAACACACGCACTCACACATTCATACAAGTTGCAGGAAGAGAGAAGGTGAGGAAAGAATGAGTTTGAGAGAATGAAAATGTGAAATCCCAAGTTTACAGCAATATGTGCAATTGCGTAGACCTGAACAACCATCAATCACTTAATTAACCCTCGCCTTGAGTTTCTCAATGAGGTTAAATTTTATATTAAATGCACCAGTTCAGCTAGAATCTTGAGGTACTTGCGTAGGGGGGTTCCCTTTGTTGTAGTCCTTGCAGAAAAGGGGGTTTCCCCGAGGTTGCTGATTGGCTGGAAGTTCAGTAGTCGTTGAAGGGATGTCTTGGGAAGCCAATGGTTGGGCGTTGGCTG
>NW_015627538.1:906581-907127 GCF_001515625.1 Sinocyclocheilus rhinocerous
TGTCCTGCAGAGTTTAGCTCCAACCCTAATTAAACACGCCTGAACCAGCTAATCAAGCTCTTACTAGGCATAGAAACTTCCAGTCAGGTGTGTTGAGGCAAGTTGGAGCTAAACTCTGCAGGACACCGGCCCTCCAGGACCGAGTTTGGACAGCCTTGCCTTAAGCTATTCGATAGTTATGAAAAAGACATACACAATAAGTGATTAGAACCTGATAGTCAAATGTGTGGGTTACATACATGATATGGAGTTAAGCAATGGACTGATATTCGTTTATAAGTCCTTTTGAGTTCATTTTGGTGCATCTACATCGGTAAAAGACAGTTTCCGTGCCATTCTGTGAACATAAGGACATGTTCTGTGAAGACCAGAGAGGTTAAAAGGTCTCCTAAGGAATCTCAGTCTGGTTCTTGTCCTCTAGGTGGGGGGGGAGTAAATCCAAAGAGCTCGTGATCGTGACTACTATCATGGATTTACATGTAATGGTCATGCTGTGCATCTCTTTGACCATCAATCTTGCTTACTTGCCCCAAAATTGACAATCTC
>NW_015627538.1:907146-944538 GCF_001515625.1 Sinocyclocheilus rhinocerous
TGATATAAATTTTTGGTCATACCGCCCAGCACGGGGGGAAGTCAATCCAAAGAGCTCGTGATCGTGATTACTATCATGGATTTACATGTGATGGTCATGCTGTGCATCTCTTTGACCATCAATCTTGCTTACTTGCCCCAAAATTGACAATCTCCTTCCTAAGTTGTTCTTTTGTGTTAATGTTGCAAGCTGTTATGTGAAAGAGTTTGTTGGTTAGGCTTGCTTCAGACTGGCTGGCGCTAGGATCTGATTTACGAACATCCTGTCATCTTGGGCCTTTCTGTGGAATTCGGCTCCTTGTGTTTCAACCATGTTCTTGATCGAATCTTAAATTGTCTGATTCGGTCTGATACCCTACAGTAGTCATCATCAAAAACTGAAAAAGTCAGTAATTTGTCAAAGTGTGCTGAAACCCTGAAAACTGATCCTAAATGTCATTGATTCCTGTTTAAAGATATTATAGTTTCTTAACTGATTAACTGACTTTCACAGTTTTTGGCTCTACAAGACCTGGCTCTGTTATCACAACATTCTCTCTCACGCAGACTAGAAGTCTTCAGTCTGAGTCAGCCAGGTACAAACTAATTACTTGCAGAGAACTCTAAACTCATTACTTTCATGACTGCTAAACTAATGTAACCTGCATATGTACGTAGGTGGTCACGCTCATAACTGGAATGCCATCAGTAGGGAATGTCTCTCTTTGCTGAGTGAGCTGACACAGAGACTGGTGGCTCATCAGGATGCGATTGCCTCTAACGGCCGAGTCAAGTCTCAGTCTGCCAGCAGTGACACCAGATCAGCCTCTTCAAGCTGCTCAGGTAAGGCCACTTAGATAACGTCCAACAAAGGCAAATCTGATCCCAAATCTGAACATAAGTCTAGTACTGCCCTTGATAACATACAAGAGGAATCATATTGCTCCAGAGAGAGATTTTATTTTTATTTTTTTATCTGTAGTGGTGTCAGGAACAGAGGACATTGCTGAGACCCCTCGACTCAGTGTCCCGCTAAGGACCCCTGGTTCAGTCTTCAAGTCATCGGTGGGGGGTGCGAACAGCGCTTTGGTGGCTCCTTTCACCCCAGATGTGGACAGCCCTTTCTCTTCCCCTGCTATTCGACGTCTGGTTGGCCAACAGGATCCCCAGTCTCCCTGCTTTGGTACAGTACAAAGCCCCCATATCATGAGGAGAGGGCCCAAACTGTGGAGTGCCTCCACAGGTGAGAAAGCAAGACTAAAACTATCACAATGAATTTTGAATCATTGTTTGCAAAAAATAATAATAATACACTTTGAAGATTTCTAATAATAAATATAATAATTTTTACAACACGTAAAAGGTTATATATACAACATTCATTTAAAATTAATTTTAGCCTTTTTATAATTTTTTTTTTTTACACTGAAATTAATTTTAAATGCAATTAGCTACTATTTAACATTTATATTATGATTACTTGTTTTTTATATTTTTTTTGTTTGTTTTTGTTTGTAGGCATTTATTTTTGTATGTGGTTTTGTAAAATAATTGTTATGGTATCCCTGTGTTTGTAAATCTTTGTGAGAAGCATGTACACATTTGTTAACAATAATGTATACTCTGATATCTAGTTTATTTCTTTGTTCTCATTTTAGAGTCACAATCCAGTGGCAGTCCTCCTGCCTCCCCTGCCACTGTTCCTAGTCCTCCTGCAGCCAGTCAGAAACCCAGCTTCCTTGCCCAGTGGCTACAGAACAGGAGAGAGCAGGTAACATCTTCATCTTATCACACCTGACATGTAAATGAGTCCTTTATTTTTTCATAGTGTTTTCTTGGTTTCCAAGCGTGTGTATCCATAGGAACCCAAAACAGACAAGCTTTTGAGTGTCCAGTTCAGTTGCTGGGGAAAAAGGCAGTTCACGTTTCAGTGTGATACCATTACATGGCCTAGAGACACCTGTTAACTCATGTTCCTGTCATACTCTCAATTGTTCTGCTCAGGTTAAAAGCTTTTTGGCAAAGCGGGTGCTGATAATGTATTTATTTAACAAGGTAAGATTAAGCATGCATTAGTTGAATGAAGGATCTGTCTACAGCTGTATGTTGCATGCTCCCACAACAGATTTTTAGTTACAGGAATTATTAATGCATGTGTCTAGATTCTGCCCATGTTTAAATTATCACCAACATCATTAGTCTCCCCTGTCTCTCTGGTTTTATTTCTGTCTACGGTTGTGTGTTTAGATTGTAGAGTCAGATTATAGTGACCCAGTTTACACACAGTTTAAATAAATAAAAGCATGGAATTGTACATGCTTTAAGTTTTACTTTATACAAAATCAGTTCAATCTTTATCCACTAATGTTGCAGAGTATTAAATAATAATATTGGAGGAACTGTAGATAAACTGGGTCTATAACTACATAAACTGGTTCCTTGTTTCTCTCTCACTGGGCTGTCGGGGGTGAAGGGCTTCTGAAATAATTTTAACTTTATATATATATATATAATTTCCTAAATTTCAAGGTCACTGCTTAGTCCCATTTGAAGTTGTCCTAACCATATTTCATTAATTGTATTCTGAAGCACAGTACAAAAAAACTTAAATTAGATACTTGAAAAAGAACTCTGATCAAAATTAGAGAACATTTACAGATTTACCTCCAAGGTTTACGTTGACACTAATTCAAGTCCCCCCAAAATTCTGGTCGTCTATGTAAGACAATTGCACGAGAGGACAGGATAATGCGTAGACTCTCAATGAGGAATCGGTTCAACACTGCAGCTGGAATTGCTTGCCAGTTCAGCGCTGAACAGGGTGAGGATCTGTCTCGGCATACAGAGTCTCAATGAAAGCCCGCTCTGTAGTGACGAAGCCTCTCATTAGCAGACAATCAAAAAGCTAAGCTCACCTTTGCTGAGGAGCATGTTGTGTGAAGAGGCGAACTGGTACAAAGTTCACTTTAGTGATGAGAGCAAGTTTAATTTGTTTGGGTCTGATAGGAAACTTTTGTTCAGCATCAAACTGAGGAAAGACTAAACCCAAAGTGTGTAAAGAAGTCAGTGAAAGGTGGAGGAGGAAGTGTCATGGTTTGGGGGATGTTTTCTGCAGCAGGACTTGGGCCTCTTCTACAGCTACATGGCAGGGTGAATGCAAATGTTTATCAGAACCTCCTACAGCAACATGCGGTTCCTTCCATCCGTTTATCGCCCAAAAAAGCAATTTTCATGCAAGACAATGCCACCGTCACACTGCAAAACAGGTAAAGCCAGTTCCTTGAAGCTAAGAACATTTAAATAATGAAATGGCTGGGCAAAAGTCCTGATCTAAACACACCTGAAAATCTCTGTAAAATCCTTGGCGACAAAGTTATGGCTAAGAAACCCACCCTGCTCCTGGGAACCCACTTTCCTGCAGAGTTCAGCTCCATCCCTAATCAAACACACTTGAACCAGCTAATCAAGGTCTTCAGGATCACTTAGTCACAGGCCAGGTGTGTTGAAGCAGGTTGGAAAGAAACTTTGCAAGACAGTCGCTGCGTCCGAAAACTCTAAAATGCTGCCTTCGGAGGCAACGTTTCAAGACAGGAAGGCATCAAGGCATGTCCAAATCCAAATTCTGCTTTACTTCCTGTCTCCAGAGGTACCTTCTTCTGATCTAATTTTGAAGGCAGCATAGATGTATCCTCCACTGCCTTTGATATCCCACAATCCTGTGCGTTCCATTCCATGACGGTTGAGCTAAAAAATAAAGATGGTGTCTGAAAGTTACGTTTGGTGGTCAGTTTGTATGTAAATGTATATTTTTGGCTAACTTTTTGCACTTTTGATGTTATTTCTAGCAAGAAATCAGTTTTATAGTAATTAAATGTGACCCTGGACCACAAAACCAGTCATAAGGGTCAATTTTTCGAAATTGAGATTTATACATCATTTGAAAGCTGAATAAATAAGCTTTCCATTGATGTATGGTTTGTTAGGACAATATTTGGCCGAGATACAACTATTTGAAAATCTGGAATCTGAGGGTGCAAAAAATCAAAATATTGAGAAAATCGCCTTTAAAGTTGTCCAAATTTTTTTATAGTTCTAATATATTTACAGTAGGAAATTTACAAAATATCTTCATGGAACATAATCTTTACTTAATACCCTAATGATTTTTGGCATAAAAGAAAAATCAGTAATTTTGACCCATACAATGTATTTTTGGCTATTGCTACAAATGTACCCCAGCGACTTAAGACTGGTTTTGTGGTCCAGGGTCACAAATATTCGTTTAGTTACCACAAAAACTCGTTCTATTTTGTTGTAGATCATTAAACCGTTACATTGCCTCAGAAGCCTGTCCGAAAACAGTTTCATGAGGTGCCTTCGTGCAAAAACGCTGTCTGCAAAGTCATTGCCGCATACGGCAGCAAGTCAGCTGCCTAAGTTTTTGGATGCAGCCCGTGGGTCCCCAGGAGCAGGGTTGAAGGCCTATGCACTACAGTCACAGAACTGTGGAAGAGACTGGAAGAAGAGTGGACCTAGATCACACCAGTGCAGTGTGAGAAACTAGCATATCTTGCTGCCGCAGATGTGCTGAACTCATTCAAAGCTGGGGCCTGTACACTACACAATTTCTGACAGCTGTAACCATTAAAAATGTTAGTAGTAATCTTTCGTGCTACAGTGGTTACTGTTCTCTAATTTTGATCACTGTTTTCCACAAAATAAAAGTTTTTGTTGAAATGCCTGGGTTTTGTCAAACCTGCAGCTAATATTCCTTTATATTCCCCCCATAGTCAAATATTTTCTTCTAATGTACAGCTTCCAGAAGCCTCTAGCCAAGCTCTGTTTGCTGACAGCCAGGCTCATATCTGGGCTCTCCAAGGTCAGAAAATAGTAACTAACTTTTCAGAAATGCCATTTTACATGTATATTTGTTTGAATAATATATTTTGCCTTTTGTTACTTCTGTTTTTAAGGACTATCGCATCTGGTGGCAGCCTCTTTCTCTGAGGATCAGTTTGGAGTTGTGCAGACCACATTACCCAATATTCTTAGCTGCTTGGTAGTCTTGCTAGAGGTAAAACAAGTCATTTTTCCACAAGTGTTAAAACTGATAGTCTAGGAATCCAAATGGAGACAACAAGCTGATTCATTTGGTTAATCTTGCATTTTTAATTATAGGCTGTTGACAGACACTTCAAACTGCCACATGCCTCCAGCAAACCTGTGAGGACTATCTGCAGTATGGGAGACTCCACCTACAAAACTCTAAGGTTTGCGCTGAGGGCTGCGCTGAAGACTGCCATCTACAAGATAACTACCACTTTTGGAGAGCACTTAAAGTAAGTCCCGTCGTTATTTGCAGTAATGTCTTTCTGAGAAAAAATAAACTGTTTTGGGAACCTGCTGTATTTAATAAAATACATGTTTATCCTCAATCATATTGTTAATTTTCTTTGTTTACAGTGCTGTGAATATTTCAACAGAACATAGAAAAAGGCTTCAGCAGTTCTTGGAATTCAAGGATTAGTGCGACACACAACATCATCTTCTCAATACCTTTGGGTATGTGTGTGTGAGGAGACCAAGAGACAATATGCTGCTTCTTCGAAAGGTCTGATACATGGGGGATTAGTGCTGTATGCCACTCAAGGCCTTACTTTACAGCCAAGTGCTGCACTTTATTTCCAATTGAAATCCCAGTCACATTCTAAGTAACATTTGCATATTCCTTATACATAACAATCATTCACATAATCTGAGAATTTTGTTTGTGTGTATGTACCTGCGTACTAGAATGTGATGAGACTTCAAAATCATGGTGGGGACTTGAGTAAACGTTTAAAGGAACACTCCACTATTTTTGAAAATAGGCTCATTTTCCAACTCCCCTAGAGTTAAACAGTTGAGTTTTAGTTTTTGTTGAAATGCCTGGGTTTTGTCAAACCTGCAGCTAATATTCCTTTATATTTTGAGTGATGAAGATTGACAATATTTCAGAAAAAAATCAAGAATTAATAGATTCTCTAATTATGATCTCCACTGCATCTTCTTGCATGTCAAATCACAGTATTCTTACAGTAGAAAGTGCATTTCAGTTATGTGAAAATTATGAAATTATTTCAGACGAGAAATAAATTAATTCACTTTTATTATATATATATATATATATATATTATTATTATTATTATTATTATGTATTTTTTTTTTTTTTTTTTTTTTTAAGTTTGTTCCCCAATGTGACCAAAAGGATATTGTAACCAATTTTATTTAAAGATAATACGCAGCGCCTGAAAATAGGCTAAATTCCGTCAACATAACCAACTACACAAACTTAAGTGCCGGTCACGTTGGAAGTTACCTAGCTGGGGACTATTTTCAGGCGCTGCGTAATATCATTGCGCCTGCTGCACCCATAGTACGGCAGCAAAGTTCCTTGATTATTACGCCGGAATGAGAGTATAGTTCCTAGCCATATCGGCCTAGAAAATCACAACTTTTCATTTTCCGTCAGTCTTAGTACACGATGTAACTACAGAAGAGTCAAGTTTTAAATAGGAAAAATATCGAAACTCTTTGGTCATTTTTGAGCGAGATGCTAACGGTCTAATCAGATTCAATGATCTATGCTAAGCTACAGCTAAAAGTGCTGCCGCCAGACCCGGAGATCGGCTGAATGGATTAGAAAACGATAAAACTCAACTGTTTAACTCTAGGCCAGTTGGAAAATTAGGCTATTTTCAAAAATAGTGGAGTGTTCCTTTAAGGTATTGTTACTCTTCATCTTCAGTATATTTATATTTCATTATGCTCCCTTTAACAAAAGATGAGGGTCAGCACTTGCTTTTCCCCCCTTTTGAATCTTGCATCATTGATTGTTCACATTTGTTCTATATTTGTGATGTTTTTATAGCGCTCTGATTGAATGGTACATTTTCAAGGCCCTGTGCATGTAACATATCTTTACTTCTGTGTTCATCCATTTATTAATCTGGTTACCATAAACACATTTGGTGTATTTGTTTGCCAAAAGAGAATCAATTTTGTTAATGTCAAATGTTATATTTTTGAAACCTTAATACAATTAAATAAACTTTTGTAAAATGTCATGTCAGTGGCTGCAGACAAAGTTTTGTGTGAAGTGCAAGTGTACATTGCCTCCGATGAACGGCAGATGTCGCTGTTTGTATTATGCTCTGCACCGCAGTTTGCGATTACACATTTGGCTAAATGTTGAATATATATTATAATGTGGTTAATTTCAAATTGGATTTTATCACTGGATATTGTGTAAACTCGTATGCAAAGAAAAGTCATATTAAAAGATAGATTTCGTGATATATTTATTATACACTATATATAAAAAGCTAGGCCTATATTTCCAACTAAATCTCCACAAGCTCGTTTGTAATACTAATTACTGATGGCTGTCCCCAAGATGGTTTGTTAAATATCTTCTGGGAACGTGTATAAAAGTTTATGACTTTCTAGTTTCGTAGTTTTGTGCTGAAATATGAATCGACAGCGGGTCTATGGGTCATTAAATCATTAGTTACACTTATGGAGCACAACGGTTTCTTTCGAAAGACGAGCGCGTTTCATTTTTGTCAGTTTTATCTAACGTTATTACATTAACGTTACCGGTTTACACACGTTAAGGACGAGAAGGCGGTTATGTTTCACTTTCAGTCGCTTTTTAAGAAGGAAGAGATGGAGCAGTTTTGGGTAATGGGGCTGGTCTTCACACTGAGGGAAGGATGGATGAGTTTTACTCTAGTGTCGTTTCTGCAGCTGTGGACTAACAGTGATTCAACCACGGGTGAGTTTACTGCACTTTTACCACAGTACATAAAACTTATATTTATTATGCGACATCCGTATCAAACATCATCTTTTGGGATCAGCTCGATCGGCTGCTGAATGAAATGTTTTCAGTTAATTTGTTTCATGCTAATTTTACATTATTAATAATGATGAATATGTTGACGTTATCATTCACAAGGTATTTTTTTCTTGAACGAGACTTAATTTCACTTTTGGTCATATTCCAGATAATTTATGTTCAGGTTTCTAGAAACGTATCCTATTAAAGAGAAAGTTCACCCAAAAATGGGAAATGATACTTTTATAACAACATGAGAGTGAGTAAATGACACAAAATGAATTATTGGGAAATTCCATTATTAGATAGGCTACTTTAGATTTTATGGTCAATGATAGAAGACAGACAGACAAAGAGATGTTCTGGAGTTGTCTATGGGGAAAATAAAAGATAAGGTTATGGTGAACATATTTTGATGTCCAGTTGAAGACTAAGACTGTATTGAATTTAACAGGCAATTCAGAGAAACGTGTGCACATAATGAAAAAACTGCTGCAATTCATCAGCTGCCCTTGGCTATTTTGTTTTGGTTGAGATGTTAATACATGATGAAATGGTTTAGGATTAATACTTTTCTGTCTCTCTCAAGGGGCATTATTTCTCATGGTTTGACTGGCCGAAACATTCTTGCTGGTTTCCTTCTTGTGTAATACTTTGCATTTTTATGAAGACTTTAATTCATCTTTTCTAGTCCTTGTCCGTCTTTAATTCATCAGTTTAGATTCATGTAAACTGAACCAAAAAGTTATCAATAAAGGATTTGTAATGACAACATTTGATTGCTTAAAACATCTCTAAATAGAATAAAATCTCGGCTGGTTTACATTTTCTATAATAGAAACTATTCATGCATTTCTCTGCACATGAGGGTATTTTAATCTCTACTTTTTATGTTTTTGTTTAAGGATGAAAGAAAATTTGGTTTTCATGCACTACTGACTTTTACAATGTGGTCAATAGTTTAAGTTCGTGTTTAACTGTATCAGAGTTGGCCAGAAATCCCGGAAGAATAAATCGGTCTGTTTACAGTGAAAGCCAATTCATAGCCTCACATTATAACTGTGTTATGCGTCAAGCAGAGGATCATTTCATTACTTTTGTTTTGCTTTGGGGCGCACTAAAGATATTATGCATGTTCATGTAAATTTTGCAAGCTAAAGGTTTTACATTTACCAGAAACTGGAAAAATCTGAAGTTCTTTTCATAAATGCTCTATTAATGATGCCAGATTTTGCGATATAATCGTGGGCTGTAAGTGGTCTTTTACCCTTTAAAAAGCTCTAATGTCATCAAATTTGTCAATCAAGTTTGTTTTCCAGCTTGTATGTTTGTGGTATTTAAAACTACATAGTTGAAGCTGAACTAAAGGTAGGTTGCTATGATACTTTTGGCCTTTAGTTTTCCCTGTTCTTCTTTTTTAACACTGTCTAAAGAAGTTAGGGTTTGATTTATTATTCTGAGTGAATATTAACAGTTTTGTTCATGGGTTGGTTTAATTGCTCATGACATGAATGACAAATGATCGCAGAGACTCCATTCACACAAGTCAAAAAAAAAGAATTGATTTGAGACTCAAATTAGAGACTTATGAACAGTAAAGTGAATAAGTATGGGGAAATATTTTCCTATTATTTAGACCTTATTTTTTAAGTTATTTGTGTTTGTTTGTTTTTGCTTCTAGATAATCATGACTTTCTAGAGGAGCTTTCCTGTAACTCAAACAGTAGAGCGTCTCTAAGTGAGACTTCACTTAGTCTTGGCCTTAAATTATTTGAGACTTTGCATAGACTCTAAAGTCTTGTTGTTGGGAGACTTGTGCACTTGTCTGGGCGATAGTGACACTTTATCTGACAAAAATATAAATTATCCTGTAACAAGATGTGAGACATCCAGCAATATGCACAGTCTAAATCTCATAACAATCTACTGGCTCTTAACAATCCTTATTGTTGCGGTGTTAAATTTACATGAACTGCTGAGCTCAGTGTTCATACATCCATTCACAGGTGTCTCTCGATTCTCTGTGATGATTTTGGGCTGCTCCAGTATATGTTACCAGCACTGTTGCAGTGCTGTAAATCACTACAGTGACAAGTTGTTTTTATTGGCCATTTAATACTCCAAAAGTTCCTTTAAACAAACGCTTCAGTGACTGTCAAATCCATTTTCATGTCCATGTAAATGTCTTGAAAGCATTATACCACTCATGCTATTTGTATTGCTGTGGTTTAGGTCTGCTCTTAAAGTTAATTGAATGTGATGATGATCGTGTTGACAGGGACAGTAAAATAGGACTTTAAGGTTATGGTTGACTCTGGCTTTAACCGTTTAAAAAGAACCGACCTCACATATTGGGCCTTCATGCATAAAAGCCAAGATTCCATAAACTTTTATGGAATGCTGGGAAATATGATCTGAGACCAACAAGAACACTGTGGGGGATCATCAGATATTTTCACTGCAACAAGCCCAAAAACGCTTCTCTTCTGTATGCAGAATATTATTTGTGTGGTGTGCTTTATAGGTGAAACTCTATATTTTAGATTTGTCTTTTTTAGCATCTCTTCCTCCACATCTCTGAGAAAGCATTTACATTTTAAGATTAATTTACAGTAAGCAAAGTTAAAGGAGCTGAGCTTTGGAAACCTGATTGGAAATGCAGGAGGACAGTTTTTTTTTTTTTTTTTTTAAATATGGCTGAGGGCTTTTAACAGGTTCAGGGCTACTATTATATTAAAAGGACATGACGGGTTAAAGACAGGACATCATATAATGCAGGTACATTTTTTTTTTAAGAAAAGAAAGCTAAAATTGTTACGGGAAAACCTGTTAACTAGGTTAATCGAACATCACATTATAAGACATTACTGTAAAATAATGTAACATTTAATGAATTATATAGTTATAGTAAAATAATACCGACACGCATAATACCTGAAACATTGTCACCAAATTTTTTTTACAGTTTTTAATAATAAATTTAACAGGATATTTTTTACGAAGCACTTGCATTATAAATGCTTTACCGAATAACCTCGATTTATAATTTTTTTTACTTGACATGAAATAAAAATGAACAGTGTATATTTTTAACATTGCAGGAATGTTGCAGTGTTGATTTGTATGTGTGTGTGTGTGTATATATATATATATATATATGTATATATATGTGTGTATGTATGACATGTATGCTGGCTCAACGGCTGAGCAATAAGATTGTCCAATGGCCAGATGAGTTTCAATTCTTTGATTTAATGATCACAGCAGTTAGCAAAGGATAAGATCCAATCAATTTCCGATACACAAAGTCCCTTCCTACATTTTTTCAAGTTTCACTTGAATATAAATCACGATAGGGAGGAATAAGTTGGTTGCAATTTCTGTTTTTTTTTTTCTGACTAAAAAAGAGGAACAAGTCAATTTTGTTTTTATCAGCATTAGGCTACACCTCAAATGCAAATTGGTTTAGCATAACTTGTTTCACACAGAGCATTGCATTACATTTAATCAGTTTTCACCAGTTGCTCTTCATTCTTGTAAATCCGTAATCACAGACATTTACTCGACCAGAACCAGAATAGATTTATTGAAATATGGAATACAAGTCACAACCAATTAACCGTGTGTAATTTAAAGAGGTCTCGTCTCCTCAAGCGCCAGGCCGTTGGCAGATGTGTGGAGTGTGTAAGTACTGGCTCCACGTACTGTCCGTCCGCCCACAGTGTTCAGTAGAGAAGCTCTGTCCATGTCTGGTGGTTTGGATTCAACCACTGTTATTTCAGTGGAATTTCCTGACTTCAGAGTTCAGCTGAGGTTTCTCACAGATTTGCACTTGCTTGTAAATGTTTGGACTGACGGGGTGGCAGTGCGGTCGGCTTTAGTTCTTCTGTGATGCGTCCTTCCGTCAGTGCTTTAATAACACTCGGTAATATGAGACGCCCAGTATTCCCAGTGAGAGACAAGTCCACGTATCCAGACGTCTTCCATCACTATACAAAAAAAAAATGTACTGGCGCCACAATATGACCAGTGGACCACTGTGGAGCTCCCACATACCCACTATGACATGTATACAGTTATACATTTATACTGTGTGTGTCCTTATGAAGTTATACGAGTTATGGCTCTATAGTTAATTTCTCAGTACTCCTGATCCATTGATTTTTATTATATATAGGAAAGGTTTTTAGAAAATTTGGTTACTTCACAATAAGGTTCTATTCATAAACATAGTTAATATAACAATAATAATGTTAATTGCAGCACTTATGACCTGAGTTTAATTGGGGGTGTTTATTGCAATTTATAACTACATAAAATAAGAAATTATGTTATAATATATTAATATATTTTAATTTATTTATTAAAAATATTCACACATTAATATGATTTTTTTTTTGTTTACCTTACTTTAAATGTAGCCAAAGACTATAGATGTAACTTCTGTTCACAGCCTATACCTTTATGTAAAAAACAAAACAAAACACGGACAGTACAGATAAAGACATACACAGAGCCTCATCATAAGCATTTAAATGTCTGTAAACCCAGTTTAACTGTACAATTGACAAATAACCAACTTGACTTTATGCAATGATGGCAATTTCTGCTCTCTCTTGGCTCTGCAGGCACCAATTCTGTACATCCAGGGTTATTATGGCAATATTATTTGATGCGAGTAAAGCCCCATTCACACCAAGAACGATAACTATAAATATAACGATATTAGCGTCCACACCAGCGAACGACATCGTCTGTTTGTTCTAAGCGCACATGCGTCTGCCGCTTTAAATTCTTGAGCTCGTTACAGCAGGATGTATTCTGATTGGCTGTCAGTGTTTTATCGTTCATCAGCTGGGAAAAAATCGTTTTGAAGGTGATCACAACGATATCGTTCCTCTGTATCATTATCGTTATAGCTGTGGTGTGAACTATGCTATTCTTTAATATTGAGAACGATTTTTAGAATTATATCTTTATCGTTATCTTTATAGTTATCGTGCTTGGTGTGAACGGGCCTTAATGCTTTGTAAGACTATCATGACTGATTCTAGTTTGGATGAGAAAGTGATATTTTATGTTGAATAAAGTAACTGTCTGGATTTTGTCACAGTTTAAACATATAGTCATTGAAAATTTCACTTGATGAATACTTGCATGTCATGTTTTTCTTTTTCAGTTTCACTAGTTTTCTTTCATACGATACAGAATATAACACGAGTAAATACTGAATTAGATATTTCTCGTTGTCCCTAATATGATGTTTCTTCATGATTTCACATAGCCAGAGTTAATTATAGTGACACTACATCTTCGGGTGGATGTGTATGAAGATAGAATACTGTTGTTTATCTCTATAGTATCTTGTATTGTTTTTCTGTGGTACTAGATTATAGTAGATACTGTTAGTGAGGTGTTTGAACTCCTGCACTCCTCGTATTATTTAATGTTTTTCTTTCAATTCTCAAAATTCTTTTGCTCTAGATTCGGTTCTCTCAGTACTACTCCACTTGTGTGTGTTATTAGCTCTTGTATGATAAACTAGTACTGCTTGTTCCTCATTTGTAAGTCTCTTTGAATAAATGACTAAATGTAAATGTGGTAGGTGATATTATTCCTCTTTTCAAGGCTGTGTCTCGCCATTCATTATTTTATGTTTAGTAAGAAGAGATGGATAGTCCTGCTAGTTTAGCTTGAATCCAGTCTTTGAGTGTACTTCAAAGATGTCTGGCTTGTTGAAAGTGGCAGAGTTGAAAATGACACAGACCTTAACATCATAGTTAATTACGTCTTTTCCCTCTGCTCAGTTAACAGCTGCCAGGCACCTGCTGCAAACGAATAAATCAGAGTAATTACAAAGCAGATTCATTTATTTCACCTTTTCATGCCCATTCTGGAGACAATAAACATGCCAGCCACAAGTTTGGCCAAGTACAGAGCATGATTTAAAAAAATTAATTAAAAAAAAGCATACGAAAACATAATTTTCATTTGTTTAATAAATCTTAATAGTGTCGTGCCATGGCGCATTTTATAATGTATGTTTGTTCTAAAATAGAAGTGCTCTGAAAATGAAGACAGAAGTATTTATTGCTAAATAAGTACTCATTTCCCAGTCAGATTACACAGCTGTGTTTAGCAATCTGTGGTGATATTAAAATGAAAGAATTAATTAAATGGAATCATATGGTTTGTTCCAATTTCATTAGCAATTTCCCTTACGACTCAGCTTTTTAAATGCAATAATTGGCAGGTTATTACATTCAGCATAATTCTGGAAATTGCTGAAGACAAAATGTTATAATACAGCTTAAAGAGAGTTCACCCAAAAAATGAAAGTTTTGTCATCATATACTCACCCTCATGTCATTCATTCTTATATTTATTCATAAAATATGATGTTTTGAATAATGCTGGTGATCAAACAGTTGATGGTGCCCATTGACTTCCATTAGTATTTCTTTCCCTATGGAAGTCAATGGGGACCAACAACTGTTTGGTTCTTCAAAATAATCTTTTGTGTTCAAAAAGAAACTTATACAGGTTTGACATGACATGAGGGTGAGTAAATGATTACAACATTTTCATTTTTGGGTGAACTATTCCTTTAAAGGTGTACATTTTCATCTTGTATAAAACTGGATTTAGCTGAGGTGTTTAATATACCCACAATTCGAGTGGAAGGAATTTTAAAGACCTCTGGTAAAGTCTGAACAGTATTGAATAACTTCAAGAGTGGCATATGGTGTTTCTCCATTAAGTTCTTTAGGCATGAGAGCATAATGGACAACAACACTTTAGTGAACCACTACTTGAGAAAACAGTCTGATAAAGGTTCATTGAGTGCAAAAGGTGAAGATTCTGCATGGTCAGAGAATCTTATTATACCAATTACACTGTATCAATCCATTAGTCATGCCATGCTTTAACTTATGTGTTCCCACGAGTATGTAGAGATTTCTTATTATTTTAATATGCTCGTTTGTTTTCCTTTATTTTCTGTGGGTGACCAAACGCATTTGTGTAATGAACCTTGAAACTTTACAACAATATAAGAGGCATTTGCAAAATAGATGTCATCAAAATTTAATATAATTGTTCTTTTGTGTGTGTGAGTGTGTGTTTAATTGGTCATAAATTTGGATTCTGATTTGTGGTTTTCAGAGTTATGCATGATATATTTTTGATACTCTGTCAGACATTTAGTCATTATAATTTGCTAATTAGATTCCTCACCACTTATTCTGCAAGTGAAAACCACAGTGACCCATTACTAAATATGTTTCTGTTTAAATAACACATTTACTGTAAGGAGGCATGGCCATAAATTTAAACCACCACTTTAAAAAAAATTGAGTAGAAGAGTAGAAATGCCACTTTATCTTCTGTGATTATAAACTTAGATTTTATCTTCTTTTACAATAGTGTTACGCATACAATGTGGGAAAAGGATTTGACATATTAAAGGGATAGTTCACCCAAAAATGAAAATTAGCCCATAAATTACTCACCCTCAAGTCGTCCTAGGTGTATATGACTTTCTTCTTTCAGACGAATCCAGTCGGAAATATATTTTAAAATGTCTTTGATCTTTCCAGCTGTTTAATGCCACTCAGCGGGTGTTGCATGCATCGGTCCAAAAGAAGTTAATTAAAAACTCCGGGCAGATGACGTATGAGGTCAGCGCTGCGCATGCGCCACTCAGAAGTGACGAATGCGGAAGCGCAGGGGAGAGATCAAAACAAAACACCGGTCACTTATTAGAAGTACAAAACGAGGATATGTAAAGAAGAATGTCGGAGGATTTCGATATAAGCCAAGAGGAGACTAGTTTTCCTTTGCTAAAGTAAAGAAACTTTGCTTCCTTTGCTCCTGTTAACAACCGTTGGTTTTCACGAGACTCACCGGCGCATGCGCAATGCTGAACTCATACGTCATGCTCCCGGAACTGCTTCCGTGTACAACTGTTGGCGCAAGCTAGATTAAAGTGATTATTACGTTTTGAATATGGTTATTTTTCTTACTAAAACGCATTGATTCGCTACAGGAGGCCTTTGTTCACCCCCCGGGGTTGTGCGAGACATTTTTTTTATGGATGGGCTCTTTTTATTTAACTTCTTTTGGACTGATGCATGCAACACCCGCTGAGTGGCATTAAACAGCTTGAAAGATCAAAGACAATTTTTAATATAATTCCGACTGGACTTGTCTGAAAGAAGAAAGTCATATACACCTAGGATGACTTGAGGGTGAGTAATTTATGGGCTAATTTAAATTTTTGGGTGAACTAACACTTTAAAGCCCTTTTGATGCATGTAGTCAAAGCAGTAGCATGGCACTCACTTTAACTTGCCAGCTCAATCATGGCAGCACATCACTGGATCACTTGAGTGAATGTGTGCAGAGTGTTAAAGCACGCATGAATTTAGCACAGTAGTGTGAGTGTTGGACAGGAGAGACTTCTTGAAGACCCTTCCCCACTGTTCCAGGCCTGCTTCTCCTTAGCTGAGGGATGTGGTACATTAGAATCTCGGTTTTGATACCAGATATCTGCATCCTGGTTCCAAGCAATCTGTCAGGGCACAAATGTCTCTCTGTTCATCTTTACTGAGTCTGAACATTGCTACCTGTACCCTCAAAGAGAAGAAAAACACACAACATAATCAAGTCCAATTCATGAGAGGACTGACAGAGTTTTTATTGAACCATATTGGCTACTAATACAGCGATTCTGACCTCGGCGGTCTGCAAGCTTTCAGCGGCTGTGGATGTCACCCTTGAGGAGTGTGGTTAGGTGGTATGGTCTATTAAGAAGAGGAACTGCAGTAGCACAGGCGTTCTTGTACAGTTAAGTCTATGGTTTAAAGGGAAGTTCATGCTGACTGAGATTCACGGTGACAAATGGTTTATGGTTTTATTTTCTATTTGAGACCAGACAGGATCACCTACTGGAAACAAACAAATGAAGAATGTGATCTCTGACAAATTAATCACTGTCAGTGAGAATGCAGCTATTTTGATGAACAAGTAGTACAATATTAGTATGACTCAAATCTGTTAATTGGGAATATACATTTTTTGTGTATTTCCAACAGACATAGTCATATATGGTTAGCAAAGATGATTTCTCGCCACTTTTTCTGTAATGAGAAACCACTGCACTGTAACATATTACTAAATCTGTTTCCATTTACAGTAAACATTTTTTTGTAAGGAGACGTGGCAGTAAACTGATTTATTGATTTATTTACTGATGTGTGTATTCAGGAGTCACTAACGTATTTTACACCGCCTTTACTTGTAGAAACAGTAATATAGTCAAATGGTGTTACTGTTTAAAAGAACTGTTTTCTATTTTAAAATATTTGAAAGTGTTTTATTTATTGCTGTTATGGCAAAGCTGTATTTTCAGCATCATTACTCCAGTCTTCAGTCACATGATCCTTCAGAAATCATTCTGAAATGCTGTTTTGCTGCTCGTTATCAATGTTGAAAACAGTTGTGCTGCTTAAAATTTCTGTGGAAACTGTGACGCATGTTTTTTCAGGATCCTTTAATAAATAGAAAGTTCAAAACATAATTTATTTGATATAGAAATCTGTTGTAAAATTTGAATCACCTTTTACTGCCTCTTTTGAATGCATTTTTGATTAATAAAAGTAATCTTTTTTTTTTTGAACAGTAGTCTATGATGAGGTTTTTTCTTGTTCTTTTTATTATTGTAATCATTACATTGATACTAATTGTTACCCTATAATTTTCCCCTCTGTAGTAAACGGTGACTGGTGAAAGGACTGAACAGAGCTTTGCATTCTGGAACCGTTTAGATGATGGAGAAACCAAACACCTGCATTCAGCCTCAACATGCACCAGTTTATCCTGAGGTCTTCTACGAACACACTTGATCTGATATCTCTGATTTGAATTGACTGCACAGATTCATCCATTTTTCTGATGTTCTTTCCAGGTACCTTGTGAATCATCACAGGTGTGTCACTGCTAACGTTTGCGACCCCTGAATAATTTCTACAGTGTCCATTTGATGATCCACATTCAGAGGGAAGCTAACTGGAAGAACGTCATGAGGCCTACTGGTCTAAGTCCAGCGGTTGCACAGCTGGACCAGTGTGGCCTTGTTAACAATGATGAAAAGTACCTGTCTTCTTTAAACCAAGCTGTTCACATGGAAGCTCTGAAGATGTGTAGCTTGTCTGAGTCGCCTGTGTCGATAACAACAGATGATTTCGATTTGGTCTGTTCCACAGAAAGAACCATTGTGTCATATATCAGCAGCGTAAAGAGTGACGCGTCGGTTGTAGATAACCTATCGCACATTAGCGACACATTGTCCCCTTCCTTATTCTGCTCTTCCCTGTCCACGTCATCTTTCAGTGGCTTCTCTCCATCCTTCTCCTCCCCTTCCTCCAGCCAGTCATCTGGCTCAATATCAGAGCTGTGTTTGACTTCTCCATCTCTTTCAACTCTCTGCGGTCCACCTGAGGCCCAGGGCCTTCTCTACAGTTGCACACCTCCAGAAGGATGTTTGTATCCCAAGTCTCCTAAACAAGAACCTGTTGCTGAATTCCATCTTTGTAACAAGAAACTTCTGCACAAGGAAGAACTCCTTCAGTATCTCTGCACTGACACAGGCGCAGCCAAAGAACAAACCCAGCATCTTAACCTTCACAATACTCGGACAGAAGTATCAGAAAAGCTTCCTACACTGCAGCAGTTGAAGAATGATCTGGGACTGAGCGGGCTTCCTGGAGCTGAGGGAATGAATGAACACCTGAGTGAAGAACAGCCGTGCAAATGGATGGATTGTAGGGCTACCTATAGGCTGAAAGAAGAACTGGTGAGACATATAGAGAAGGTTCACATAGATCAGCGAAAAGGCGAGGAATTTACCTGCTTCTGGGCAGGATGTGTCCGTCGGCTCAAGCCCTTCAACGCTCGATACAAACTGCTCGTTCATATGAGAGTCCATTCTGGTGAAAAGCCCAACAAATGCATGGTGAGTTCAGTTTTTATTTTTATACATACAAAGCTGCCCCAATCAGGTGAATTTACAATAATAATATACATTAAAGCATACAACAGGACATACAAAAAAAATATACAAAAATCAAAAAATTCCAAACTTGACACCCAGAAAGTGACATAATTTGACCTACATTTCAGGAAATTAAGTAAATAGAGTTGTATTTTTTCTCGGTTTTTAGACATTTGTATTTTTACCAAAGTTATTGTAAGAAAAAGAAAAAAAGATTAAACAAATATTTTTCTTTAATGCAAAATCTGAATTTATCAGTAACAACAACCTAACATTTTGTCTAAAACTAGATACTAGCCACTGTTAATTTTAAATCTTTTAAATATTGAAGCTTCTGTTAATTATTATTGTATATTTTATTCGTTATAATTTTATTCATTTTCTGGTGTGTCAGGCCCTTTTTCGCCATTTTTGCCAAGCTCAATTATACAATCTATCACATCTCCATTACCGTTCAGAAGTTTGGATCAAGATTAGTTTAAAGAAATAAACACTTTTATTCAGCAAGGACACATTAAGTTAATCAAAATCGACACTAAAGACATCTGTAATGTTGCAAATTTTTCTAATTCAAATAAATGCTGTTCTTTTGAACTTTCCATTCATCAAAGAATGCTAAAAAAATGCATTAACAGAAATATATTATTTAAATACTTATAATGTTAAAATATTATAAATCGGCATATTAGAATGATTTCTGAAGGATCATGTGACTTAGAATACTGGAGTAATGGCCGATGAAAATGCAGCTTTGCCATCACATTTATAAATTAAAATAAAATATATTAAAACAGAAAACATTGATTTTAATTGAAAAACTTTGGTGTGCATAAGAGACTTTCTTCGGTAGTGTATATCACAATATTGTGCCAGACACTGAACACAGTTGTTGTTTTACTAATACATATCATTTGTATCAATCAGTAAAAACTCAAGACATTTTTATTTCAATCCATGCCAATTCTTTGAAGTAAGAGTTTGTAATTGAGAAAGACTGACATGTGGACTCAATCTTTCTTCACCTCCAAAGATGGATGCATTGCAGCTTTTACAGATTTAGACATTTTAGAGTTGTTTATGGTTCACTTACAAATTGCCTTCGTGAAAGTTGCCTAGAGACTGATATTACGCAACGATCAATTCAGTCAACTCCTTCCAGGACAACTTTGAAGAAGGATTTTTAGATTAAGCTTTTGTAATATTCATTGCCTGATTGTTTTTTAGGTATTCAACAATGACACTTGTAAGTGCCCTCATGCAGTGCGAGGGAACTGCAAAATGTTCTCTCATTCTTTTACCTTATATTGAATAATCATAACCAGAACTTAAGTTTCATCTCTTATTTTTCAGATTTGCAAAGATATATATTACATAGAATATAATAGATGGATACAGTCACGCTCAAAGATATTATTGTAAGCAGTGTCCTAAACCTATAATAATTTAATGCTTTGATGAAGCTGTGTTTCATTTCCTTCGCCGTGAGCCGCATAGGAAATGTGTTTCTTTTTAATGATGCAAGATAGCCATGGGATATTATTTCATCTATTTGCTGTTATTCTTTTTGTTTTCTTTTTCTCTGTAAACTGTGGTGGCCAGAGGACTATCATTTGGGAAGCATTTTGTCCTGAACGATAATAGATTTTTACAAATAAATGTAGTTAGATTAGTAGTTCGATCATAATTTGTAACATTGTGATTTTTAATGTAAACAGCACGGCTATTAAGATTAAAACCATTAATGTTTTTTATATATTGTTATCAATTTTAAACATATTTTAAAACTTAGAGTATACAGAATGCAGAAATTGTCAGCTTTAAAGGGTTAGTTCAGTCAAAAATGAAAATTAGGCTGCGTTTCACTCACCCCCGATGCATCTTAGGTGTATATGACTTTCTTCTTTCAGACGAATCCAGTCTGAGTTCAGCGTATGCTGACCTCATACGTAATTCCCCCAGAACTGCTTCCGTGTACAACTGCTGGCGCAAGCTAGATTCAAGTGATTATTACGTTTTGAATATGGATATTTTTCTTACAAAAACGCATCGATTCGCTACAGGAGGCCTTTGTTCACCCCCCGGAGCCGTGTGAGACACTTTTTTTTGTGGAAGGGTGCTTTTTATTTCACGTCATTTGAACCGAAGGAATGCAACACCCGCTGAGTACAACGATAGAGCTTGAAAGATCAAAGACAATTTTTTATATAACTCCGACTGGATTCGTCTGAAAGAAGAAAGTCATATACACCTAGGATGACTTGAGGGTGAGTAATTTATGGGCTAATTTTCATTTTTGGGTGAACTAACCCTTTAACACACTTGAGACGGTTGTTGTTTTTTATTTATTTATTTTTATTCACATTCATAACCCATTTGTAAGTGTACTTCACCGAAAATGTATTTGATTTGGGTAAATGTGTCTGCTAAATGAATAAAAAAATCGAAACGTCAACTTAATTTAATTTTTATAGTCATAAATGCATAAATGTAAAGATGCTCAATGAAACCCTATTAATTTTTCATATAACCTCATCATGACATCACACCTGTGACCGCCAAAATGTGTTTTATAATTTTGCAGAATTGCTCCAACCAAAAGTCTGCATGACTGCGGCTGCCACCTTGAATCAGCTGGGCTTATTCCCTTATTACTCCCTTGCTGGCCTCTCTCCAACTCAAACATCTTAGCAGAGCCTTGTTCTAACAGGAACCAGCTTTGAACATGTCTGTTTAATAAACTTCGTAGAGTGGCATGTGTGTCTGTGTGCGGATAAATGTGCATGAATTGCCACATGAATAGCATTTATAGTCATTTACAACTATAGGAGCATAACACTTTTATGTGGCTTAATAGCTATAATTTCCCAACATCATTTTGAGCTTAAGGCACTTACTTGCCTTCACGTCTTTCAAAACCTGTATGACTTTCTTTCTACTCCAAAAGCAATTAATGATAACTGAACATACAATCTGCTGTTGTCCATACAATGAAAGTTAAAGTTGACCACCGCTCAGCTGTCATGCAAGATTTTGAATGAATAATAACTTGTGTTCATCTTTTCAGAAGTAACTTTGAGTATAGTGCATGGACGTTATTTATGATGCTGTTATGGTGCTTTTTTGTCACTTTTGAGCTTGATGGCCCCTGGTCCCCATCCACTTTCATTGTACAGTATGAAGCAGCTTGAACATTCTTCAGAGGTTCTCCTTTTGTGTTCTATGGAAGAAAGAATGTCATATGGGTTTGTAACAACATGAGGGTGAGTAATTGATGGCAAGATTTTCATTTTTTGGATGAACGTCTGTTCATTTTAAGAAAATTCTGTTTTGAACATCTTTGCGTTACATAAATGTCACTGTGGCAAAAACATTTCCTGTTCCAAAACTGGTATCATTTTGAGCTTTAAAAAAGACCCATAGAAAACATTTCATGCCACCACTTTCTTACTTGTCTGTCAAGCATAACTTGGTATCAGACAAGACATGTCTTCTAGTTGTTGTTTTTTTTTGTTTTTTGAGGAGATTGAATGGCAGTAAGTAAAAAAAACCTTCTGTCTTGTGTTTCATATCTTCTTCTAATCAATTGCAATTGCACATATTAATCCCTGCTTAGTACATACAAAGCATGCTGTACTCTCTTCCACTAAAGCATGTCATAATTTGCATGCATATGTACGTGCACTTACAATGAAGAACCTGGAGATTTTGGGCTTTTTCCCTCATATGCACATATGCTTGGGTGTTTTCTTGTAGTTTGAAGGCTGCAATAAGGCATTTTCCCGTCTGGAGAACCTGAAGATCCACCTACGCAGCCACACCGGAGAGAAACCCTACATTTGCCAGCATCCCGGCTGTCTCAAGGCCTTCAGCAACTCCAGTGATCGAGCCAAACACCAGCGCACACACCTGGACACGGTATGACCATTCTTATGACTCTATCAGGTGTAAACACAAAAACACATAAAAAATGCACTGCGGAAAATTGTACAGTTGGATCCAAAAGTCTCAGAAGAAAATACATATTTATATGCGCACATTTATTTAGTTCACTTTTCTCCATTTTAGGTCACCAATTACACAAAGACATTCTAAAAGTTCCTTTAACTAATTATAAATATGCAAAATATGCATTTTTTTACTAGTGGTTCTTGGACCCCACTGTATATATAGCTGTGAATTTACACTTATACCCAGTCTGCGAAAGGTGTACACCACTAATGAAAACAAACAAGCGAGGGAAGCTTACTTGTCACTTTTTCCAGACAAAGTAGTCGTAATAACAGGGTTTTATTTACACTAAATTCAGAGTAAGGAATTATAGTCTGGAACACTGGTGAGATCTCCTTTCACTTTAACGGCTTAAGAAAAAAAGAGAGCCACTTCAGCGACTACCAGCTCTGGCTGCACATCTCTCTCCCACTGCGGCTCTCATGCCAGCCTGTAAAGCTGTGTAACAACCAGCCTGCGAGTGATATCGGTTTCCTCAGAACACTTAAGTCAACAGAGCTGATTTATTCAAAGCAGGGTGGTTTCATTCGCTGCTGTCAGTAAGCTTCTGATGGCAGCCGTCGCACTGCTAATTGCGCTAACCGTGCAAATGTCATAATTCGTCACGTAGATGAGTGGAGCACATCTGTGGAAGTGATTGTTCAGAGCTGTTATAATTATTTCACTGTGTTATTAATGCAGACTTTGGGAATGTTATCCAGCAAAGCATTTACTTTTCCTTCGCACCCTCCATCGCACTCTCTAGCACAGCTGAAATGTATGATGTAAAAAGTGCATTTCTAGAGACACGACATTATTGATTAGTCAGTGCTGTTTTAAGAATTTGTGTAGCTGGGGGTGACATGTGCGGTTAATATTTGAAGTGGACAGATGCGGCGATTTCATAATATTTACTGAATCTTTTTGTGTGTGTATCGCTCTGCACCTGTGTAATATCCTGTGGAGGATTTGTTTTATGTAGCCGTGTGAAGCATCTGAAAACCTTTTTTTTTTTTTGGAGAAAAGTCATGAACTGTCCTGTACTTTTGAAGGAGTGTATAGACAGAAAGTATTTTTTTCATATATTTTGATACTAAATTTGCTGCATAAAGTAAAAAAAAACAAACAAGTGCAACAACTGTTAATATAATAAAGAAAAATAATTTTGTAATGTTTTTTTTAAAAACAGTAATATTGTAAAATATTAAAATGACTGTTTTATGTTTTAATCTGTTCAGCAGTCATCACTCCAGTCTTCAGTATCACATAATTCTTTAGAAATCATTAAAATATGCTGATGTGGTGCTCAAGAAACATTATTATCAATGTTGAAAACGGTTGCACTGCTTAATGTTTTTGTGGAATCCATGATCTTTTTTTTTTTAAATGATACATTTATTTGAAACAGAAGTCTTTTGTAAAATTATAAATGTCTCAATTTAATGTATCCTTGCTTAATAAAAGTATTAACTTCTTTCAGCAAAAAATCTTATTGGCCACTAACCTTTGAACAGTGGTATTTTTTTTCTAGGATTTATTTACTTACTTACCTACTTATTTATTTTTGTTTGTTTAAAGCAGAGAAGCAGCTTTTTTGTTAAAATATGAATAATATTTGAATTCTTTTTGTTGAATCAAAGTCATATGATGCAACCAAAATGCAGAAAAAAGCATATATACATAAAACGATATATCATAGACGAAATAAAATGAAATGATATCATAGAGTGGACCCCTGCAGACCATTATAACTGTATGTCAAGATCAGTAAGTCTCTTTAATATATCAGATAATTTGGCCTCCTTATGACAAGGCAAAGTTAGTTCATAATGTAAAATGTCATTGGGTTTGACCACCCTCAAAAAATGTAATGATATTTATTTATAAATATATAAATGTATACATTATATACATTATATGTACTTTCTTCCTTAGTTCATTGTTCATTACACATTTGAATGACTAATTTACCTTTGTCTCTTCTGCTGTGCCTCTTGCTTCATTATTTTATGTAGAAACCGTATGCATGTCAGCTCCCAGGGTGCACCAAACGTTACACCGACCCCAGCTCATTGCGCAAACACGTCAAGGTCCACTCCAGTAAAGCCCTGCAGGCACAGGACAAGGTAACAATTTCAAGTGTTTGTTAGTTTTGTATCAAGAGACTCTTACAACAACCAACAACAGCCTCATTCGATAACTTAATAACCTAAAACAAAAATACATGCACACGTAACATGCAACTAATTAGATGATCTTAATGACCTGATGAATGAAGTCACATCGTTTAATGCATTAACTTCATCAGTAATCTTCATCCCAGAGATCTTTGATGAAAAGGCCTATTGTTTTATGGGCTGTTCCTGCTTTCCAAACAAAGGAGAATGAAGGAGATCTTTGTGTATTCCCATGGCTTTGGCCTTCTAAGCAAGAACACATGTGTTCCCGTAATACAGTTAATAAGCAGTGCAGCGCTATTCCTCAAGAGGCCAGATGTGACATGCAAATAGCAAACATGCTCAGCAGCTCCACTGAATGCTCAAATGAATCAACAACAGAAAGTTGTTTCAGCCTCGGTAAGATTTTGCCGCTCTCACAGTCAAGCGGTACATCCTTGCAGTACTTTTCTACAAAGGCAAAATGCAGTAAAAGCGCCCATATTGGAACTGAGAAAAAGGCTTCACATTTCTTTTAGTTGAATTTCATTGATTTTATATCAGTTTTCACACTCTATTTTCTGTTTTTGCCTTTTGGCTAAATCCATCTGTCACAGATCATAGTCTAAATTACCCGATTTTGATGTCTAGTTATTGTGTTATGGTATGTCTGCTTTATCAGAGTAGGAAATCAGTGCTGTATATTTTATGCATATGTTTTCTGTATCTTGACAGGTCCAGCTACACAATAAGGTGGAGCAGGAAGTTGTGGATGTGTGCCTTGACTTGCAGCATCTCCATGGCTCCGCTCCTTCAATACAGAGTCCAGACCATAGGCGTCCTGCCTCACTCAGTGAGATTCATCAGGAGGGTTTTACTGGTAGGTGTATAGCTTATGGTCTATCCTGAGTTGGGCTTTTGACTTTGGAAGGCCTGCAAGACATTTTGCCTGCTGTAAAACTGAAGGAAGCAAAGCGTGCAAGATAGAAATGACCAGCATGTTGTGTTTTTGATGATGGTCCTGGCATCCTCTTGACAGCTTTTCTCAGAAAGACTCCAGCATCTGGTTGGACATTCATGCTGGTCTTTTCAGCTTGTAAAATACATATATTTTGCAGAAGGACCTATGTTTTGTTTGTTGTCTTAATATGTTTCTGGAAAAAGGACAAAAAAAGACTTTGAAAAAGAATTTGCACCTTTTGAATTTTAGACATGTGGCATTAATACAATTTATTTTTATGGATTATTTTATTGTTTTTTTTATTGTGTTTGTTGTACTACAATTCTCTGACACAATTTTTGGGCCAAAATTCTAAGTTTGAGCATTGCTGTGAAACACAACTTTAAACTTTGGTCTAGTTTTTGTACAATTTGTATTTATGAGTTTTTGAATTTTCAACATTTTACAATTTTGTTTGGTATAATTGTAATTTTATAATTTGAATATTTACAGATAATTTTACCTCTAAAATGAATCAGAACAAAAAGTGTAATTAAAATTTAAATCCTCCACAAAAAATACATAAATAAAATATACATTTGATCAAAACACAAAAATCAAATCTATTTGTATTGTATTTCTAGCTCAGCATAAAACTAAACATAATTTTAGTCATGATAGTTAAGCTAAAGATAGTGTATAATATGCAGTACAATGCAAAAGTTTACAGGTGGGATTCTCTGTTAAGAAATAACCGTAAATTAGCATTAAAATGTAAATTAATTATGGATTAAAAAACACCTGAAAGTATGTATGAGTATGTAATATAAAGTATGTAATGAGATACACTACCCTTCATAAGTATAGAGTCAGTAATATTTTGTAATGTTTTTGAAAGAAATCTTTTATGCTCACCCAGGCTGCATTTATTTGATCAAAATGCTGTAAAAAATGAAATTATGAAATATTACAATTTGAAAAAGGATTTAAAATTCTTCGTTGAATATAATTTATTTGAAAAAGAAATCTTCTGTAACATTATAAATGTCTTTACTGGATTTTGATCGCTTTAATGCGTTTTTGCTGAATACAAGTATTAATTTCTTCCCAAAAAAAATCATACTGACCCCAAAGTTTTAAACGGTAGTGTAAAGGAACCCAATGCTAGTGAAAGATGACATTGTACAACCCTGCACACAAGCAGTCTGTGTGATTCCAGCCACTATCCATTTTTAACCAGTGCACAGAAAAAAAAATTGTTTATATGTGCATGCCATTTAGCATTACAGATGTGTCCAGGGGAGAATGTGCTCAGACCAGTGAGCCCCGTCCACTCCCTTCCTCATTGCCCTATACCCATCATTTACACTACGCACTATTTCTGACATCAGCTGTTCCGACGAGCTCAAAAGAGCAGTGTTTGTGCAGTCACTGGGCACCCACCGTGGGCAAGCAGCCACCCCACGCATGTCTCTAACACTCCAGAATCTTTTCCATTCCAGCCGCTTTTCCTTCAGATGCTTGAGACGGAGTCAAGAAGCTGTCAGACAGCGCAGGGCTCCTTTAGTCAACACCTGAAGTGAAAATCCATGAGGGCAGTCCGCACTAATTGTCTTGGACTGCTCGCGATTTTTCGAAGAGATGTGGAAGGCAGACAGAAGCCACAGATATTTCAGTCGTCTGATTCTGACGAAAAAGAAAGAAACAACTATGTGTTTCAAGTGAAGAATAACTATGAGAGATGTTTAACATCAGCAAGCCAAACTGAAAGCATTATTCATTTTGACCTTGATCAATCAGGAAGAATAAGAGAAATTAAACAGAAATGGTATGACATTCACTTCTTGTTCGGTTTTAAAATTTAAAAGCTCATTAACCGGTTGTAATTCTCTCCGTGAGCCCAGTTTATAAGAATGAGCCAGACTTTACACAGTTTTACAAAACATCATGTGATATGTGTTTCAATACACAATAAATATTATATGACTGGATATGCTTTCATGTCTCTTTTTTTTTTTTTTTCTTTCAGCAAAATGTTGTTGTTCTTTTTTGGAAACATATTGAAGTTTTTGTTATGTTTCATCATCTCCTAAAATCCCTTACAACAAATTAAACAATATAGAAATATAAAATTGATATGTATAGCATGGCTCAGATAACTTGATCTTAGATGTACAGTACCATTCAAATGTTTGAGGTCTGTACATTTATTTTTAATGTTTTGGAAAGAAGTCTTTTAGTGAGGCTTTATCTGGAAGATTTATCTGATTAAAAAAAACAGTAATATTGTGAAATATTATTCCCATTTAATTTGTTCTTTTCTATTTTAATATATTTTAAAATGTAATTTATTCTTGTGATGGTAAAGCTAATTTTTCAGCAGCCATTACTCCAGTCTGGTACTTCTGGTAACACTTTACAAGAAAATCACATTAGGTACCATTAGTTCATGCATTAACTAACATTAATTAACAATAAGTAATATTGGTTGCAATATTCATTCATCCTTGTTAGTGTTAGTTATGTAAATACAATTGTTCATTGTTCATGTTTGCTTAGGTCCAAGAAATAATGTTAACTGATACATTTGGTTTTAATAATGTATATTAGTAAATGTTGAAAATAACATTAAGTAAGATTAATAAATGTTTCCAAATTATTTTTGCCATGTTAACTAATGCATCCAACTAATGTTAACAAATAGAATCTTAGTGTAAAGTGTTCCCAACATTTCCTATTGCCATCAATGTTGTTTCCGTTTATATTGAAATCTTATACTTGATTGCAAGAGACTTAATCAAAGTATCGTTTTGCTTCCATTTAATGCATTGCTGTCTAGGAGAAGTAACTGTGATGTAATTCTTTTTTTCCTGCGGGTTTACAGTATACCCTGAGGAAGATGAATCCTGTAGCAGAGCCTTATCTCTGGAGCATCCCAGCAGACACTGCAGCATGGAGCACAGCAGCATCAGCCTCCACAACCATCTGCACAACAACAAGCTCAATCAGCCAAGGTGAGGATCAGCAGTCTGTCAGTGTAAGCATCACAATATATGACCAGGAACATCATAATACCGTATAGGGCTTTTCACACCGCGCTTAATGCAATGCTGGGTAGATTACTTACAAATTGTAATCCGTTACTGATTACAGATTACATGATAAAAATTGTAGTAACGTAATCTAGGTTACTCATTGTAGGTAATGTATTCAGACTACTTTTTAGATTACTTTTTTTTTAAATCTAACTTACCTTTCATACATTTCATAATTATTTATTTCATACATTTCATACAAAATTTCAAAGCATGTATGGCAAAGTTATTTATATGACATTTACATGACCAATCCATATTGAGAATATAGTCAAAGCTAAATGGTATGACAGACAGTAGGATTTTTAAAAAGGAGACTTTAAAAGAGAAAAAAATAATAATTAGGGATGATCAATGAATTATAAAGAATTTACTGCCATTGTGTGAATAATATGTAATTGTAATCTGATTATGAGCATTTTGCAAGTACTTAATTTTTCGAATCTGATTATGTAATCCAGATTACATGTAATCAGTTACTACCCAGCGCTGATTATTATATACCAGCGTTATTGTCATTCCAAACCCAGTTTTTAACCCCAGGTAAACAAACGTCATTTAGATAAGTGCTTTTCACCTGGGCTTTAAAGCCCTGCTCCGGTTAGTACCGCTTTTGTGGCGTTAACCACTCATTGTGGTGCCAAACTTGTACAGTGTGAAATGATGCGGTCTCGATGCTTAGCAACAGACACTCAATCGTGTACCTCATATTCACATGCTTTGGACAGTCACAGAAACAAAGCGTGTTGTATAAACAGTCGTTTCACCATTTGAGGGGGAAAAAGTCAGCTGGGAACCTCGTCAGCTGGAGTGAAGAAGAGACTGTTTCATTGCGGCCTTTATAGTCCGAAAGGTCAAATTCGGAAAAAGCTTGTTAAGATTAATTGTTAACCCCAAGGATAGTATGAAACGTGAAGCAAGGATTCATATATACTGTACAGTAAATTCCCACTGCTTTTGTGAGAAAAGAGATGTATTTAAAGGGATAGTTCACCCAAAAATGAAAATTCTGTCATTAATTACTCACCCTCATGACGTTCCAAACCCGTAAGACCTTTGTTAATCTTTGGAACACAAATTAAGATATTTTTAAGAAATCTAAGAGCTTTCTGACCCTGCATAGACAGCAATGCAACTGAAATGTTCCCAGGCCCAGAAACGTAGCAAGGACATCGTTAAAATAGTCCATGTGTCCTCAGTGGTTCAATCGTAATTTTACGAAGCTTCGAGAATACTTTTTGTGCGCAAAGAAAACAAAAATAATGACTTTATTAAGTGCACTGTTTTGTATTGGGATGGTAGTGAACTTTAGTTTCAAATGTCACATTTCTTTTCTCATATTGACCAGATATAGAACGTTGAATATACATTTTAGCAAAAATACAGCATGGAAACATCTAGTTTGCTTCTTTGATACATATGGGAGCAATTTTATGTGAGTCTAATTGGCTATTTGTCACTGACTGAAGGACTTCATCTGCGGTGCATATATGTGCGTCAACCACAGCAGTTCGCATCATGTGCTTATGATGTGAAACATTAAAACAGCACAGCCGATGCGATGAGAGCAAATCGTCCCTGCCCTGAGAACGGAGACATTATGAAGTGTGGCAACACGTGTTTCTTCAGTAGAAAAATATTATTATTATGCATTCGCATGGGTCTTTTTACAGCACACAGTTAACCCATGACCCGTTCTCTCAGTGTTACTGTTGCGCTGTCACGCAAATATGTGCCGATTGTGTAGGGATTTGATCTGATCTGGATGTCTTGCATTAAGATGTTTGTACAATCTTATACCATATGGACAATTCAGAGATCATAGGGATTTTTTTTTTGCGATTGTGGTCACTGTTGTGGTCACTAAAATTCAGTTCTTAGGAATGGCTGTAATGATTCTTTTCATTATTTCATTTTTTTTTTATTGCTGTTGTTAAAGAAGGGTATTGTTATGCTGTCACTCACCACAAACAGGCAATGTTTGTTTCTGAACGTTTGCTTATCCAGACGCGTCCGGAAAAGAAACACATGCCATGACTCGCTTTGTGTAAACAACAATTACTCTTGAGGTGATGTGACAAAAAAAAAAAACAGTGCAGCACGCTCTGTGGCTGTAAACAGGAAATGTGTTTTATCAAATAACAAAAAATATCACCAGAACCTACTTAACACTTCACGCACACTCTCGGTTGCCAGCTATCCTGCGCTTGACTGTGAGACAGAAACACTGAAGGCTTAGGTTTGTGGTCCCACAACAGAAAGCTAGATTTTTCCCCAAATGGGTTTTAAATGATATTATACATTTTATAACTAAATTGTCTTTCCTAACTCCTGCCATCAGAATCTGATCCCATTGCAAAATTTGTTTTGTTTGGCAGAAAGTAAGCATTTAGGAGACTTTGCTTACTGAGTATTGTTGTTATTTCAAATCCCTGTTATGAAATGTGAGATTTTGAGTGATTTGCGATTCATTTTTGTGTAAATGTGCGTGAACGCTACTGGACTTTCTTTTAAAGCAGTTATCAGATGTTATCATTTGGTCTTTTATCAGTTATTAGCCATTAGATTTTCTGGACAAAAGAATCATTCTGTTTGATATATGCTTACATTACAATGTATGAGACATGCCTTGTGGTGATTTTATCATTTATATGCATGCAGTTTTATCATACTAAATAGGACTACTAAATAGGACTTTTTGTACTTTTAAAAATTCATATATCCTATCACCACTTAAAATGAACTATTGAAAACTAACAAAGTTATACACTACCATGCATTAGCTTGGGTTCAGCAAGATTATTTTAAAGAAATATTTATTTCATTTTAAAAAAGTTTTATTTAGCAAGAACACATTAAATTGACAGTAAAACATTTACAATGTTACACAAGATTTCTATTTCAAATAAATGTATTCTATTTCAAAAAAATGTATCACAGTTTTTGCAAATATATTAAGCAGCACAACTGTTTTCAACATTGATAAATAATAAGAAATGTTAAGACACCGGAGTAATGGCTGTTGAAAATTCAGCTTTGCCATCACCGGAATGAATTACAGTTTAAAATACTATATATTTAAATAGAAAACAGTAGTAATTTTCACAATATTACTGTTTTTACTGTATTTTTAATCATATATAAAGCTTCTTTATGAAGTAATAAAAAACTTCTTTCAAGAAGTAACCCTATATTTAACCTTTTTAATATTAAATCTTGATGTTTATAAATGTAAAAATGCGTATGGACCATTAAATCTTAAATGTAACCTAAAATATTGATGTTCATAAATCTAAAAATGCTCATGGACAAGTATTTAATCTAAATCTAAAAATGATCATTGGCAAGTTGGCAATATATTTTTCCTGCCCAGTTCACTTAAACATTTGTGTACCTGCTGTTTTTAAAGAAGTATGATGACTTGATGCATTAGAGTGATTTTGGAGCTCCTTTAGTAGTCGAAACAGTGTTTGGTAGTAGTAATAACTTATGACTGTTGGATCCATAAAATCTTTTCCAAGATGAAAGTTCCTGCCCTGTAAAGTTGAGTGATTTCATTCACATATTTAATGAGCTCCTCAAACATGACAGGATACCTTACCCAAACGTCTTTAAGCAGGTCTTTCACTGCAGTGTGCTAGCCGAAAATAACACGCTGTCAACCAAGAGGAAGATCAGTGTGATGGGTAAATTGGGATTTTTAAATGCTGCTTGAAAGATTCCTCTCATTCCAGCCTAAGTGTGCGTACGGGCAGCTGACTGCGATTAGTGTGTATAGAGAGGCTTGCTGTAAAAATATGAAGAGTGGAGCTGTTTTCTGAGTTTTGTGCTGACAGCCGCTCTATTGGGATACAGCCCTCTGCTCCACACACATGGCAGCGCTGCAGGGCTCCCACACACACAGCATTTATCTGCTTCACTTATGCTGTGAAGCCCTGTGATAGGACACAGCCATACCTGTCAACACTCCCGTTTTTCCCGGGAGTCTCCCGTATTTCACGCCAATCTCCCGCACCCCTCCCGTTTTGTTATTTCTCCCGTGAAACTCCCGTAATTTGCGTGGCCCAAACCTCGTTATATGAATGATCACATGAATATATTATCCCAAGGTTGTCCAGTTGCCAGATCTTGTATGAAACGCATCCTACTCACACAATCGATACATCATACAAATTTCAACCCATTTGTGACCTCAACCTGAAACCCAGTTGCGCTGTTGACATCTGCGCAGGTAGCAGACGTGGGAATCCAGCGAAATGGGAGAAGAAGACTTGGATGGTGCTCCGGCGAAAAAAGAAATTCATATAAATTTAACAAAAAAAAAGTCTATGCATGACCTGGTGTTTTATTCGTATCTGAAATGAGGAGATGTGAACATTACGGAGCGCTAAACACTCATACAGTGTATGTTTCATTCATACTCTGTTTATCTGTTTTTCAAGTCATTTTCAGGTAATAAACAAAGTATAGGACATACTATCAGAACAAAATTAACAATTCGCCTAACTCTCGCATGCTTTTTAAAACATTTTCCTCCCTCCTTTGTCCTCCTCCTCCCCCTCCTTCATCAACTCTAACAGCTGGTGACTTTGCCACATTCTTCATTAATAAAATTACAAACCTCAGTGCACAATTTGCCACACCACAAACTGTCAAACACATCTTACCAGCAAACATACACTCGTTTTCATCCTTCTTTCCACTCTCTGAGGCAGAAGTCTCTAAACTCATCCTTTCCAATCATCCTACTACTTGTCCGCTTGATCCTATTCCATCTCATCTCCTTCAAGCCATTTCTCCTGCCGTTGTACCTGTGCTCACTCACATCGTTAACACATCCCTTCACACTGGTGTTTTCCCCTCAGCATTTAGACAAGCTCGTATAACCCCACTACTTAAGAAACCCACCCTTAACCCATCTCTTTTACATAACTACAGACCGGTTTCCCTTCATCGTTTCATTGCAAAAACACTTGAACGAGTTGTGTTCAACCAAGTCTCAGCCTTTCTCACACAGAACAACCTCCTGGACAGCAACCAATCTGGCTTCAGAAGTGGACATTCGACCGAGACTGCCTTACTCTCAGTTGTTGAAGCCCTAAGACTGGCAAGAGCGGCTTCCAAATCTTCTATACTTATCTTGCTGGATCTGTCCACTGCTTTTGATACGGTGAACCACCAGATTCTCCTGTCAACCCTATTGAAAAATGGCATCTCAGGAACCGCACGCCAGTGGTTTGATTCTCACCTCTCAGATAGGTCCTTCAAGGTATCTTGGAGAAGTGAAATGTCCAAGTTGCAACATCTAGCTACTGGGGTGCCTCAGGGCTCAGTTCTTGGACCACTTCTCTTCTCTGTCTACATGGCATCACTAGGTTCTGTCATTCAGAAACATGGCTTTTCATATCACTGCTATGCTGATGACACTCAACTCTACCTCTCATTCCATCCTGATGATCCGACAATAGCTGCTCGCATCTCAGCATGTCTAACAGACATTTCTTGTTGGATGACGGACCATCACCTTCAACTCAACCTGGCTAAGACAGAACTGCTTGTGGTTTCAACAAACCCATCACTTTATCAAAATTTCACCATCCAGTTAGGCTCATCAACCATAACTCCTTCAAAAACAGCTAGAAACCTTGGAGTTGTGATTGATGATAAGCTGAATTTCTCAGACCACATTGCTAAAACTGCCCGGTCCTGCAGATTTGCTTTATACAACATTAGGAAGATCAGGCCCTTTCTTTCAGAACATGCAACACAACTCCTTGTTCAAGCTCTTGTTCTATCCAGGCTGGACTATTGCAATGCTCTCTTGGCAGGTCTTCCAGCCACTTCTATCAAACCTCTACAATTAATCCAAAATGCCGCTGCAAGATTAATCTTTAATGAGCCGAAAAGAACGCATGTCACACCTCTGTTCATCAATTTGCACTGGCTACCAGTAGCTGCTCGCATTAAATTCAAGGCATTAATGTTTGCCTACAAAACCACCACTGGCTCTGCACCCATTTACCTAAATTCATTACTTCAGAGTTATGTGCCCTCTAGAAGCTTACATTCTGCTAGTGAACGGCGTATTATTGTGCCATCTAAAAGAGGCACAAAATCACTTTCACAGACTTTTTCATTAACTGTTCCCTCCTGGTGGAATGACCTGCCCAAATCAATCCGAGCAGCTGAGTCCTTAACCATCTTCAAGAAACGACTAAAAACACATCTGTTCCACCTTTATTTGACCCTCTAACTCTAGCACTTTCTATTCTATTCTATCTTCTTTTTTTTATTAAAAAAAAACAAAAAACAAACAAATACTAGCTTTCTATTTTTTCTATTCTATCTACTTGTTTTTCTTTGTGCGTGTGTGTGTATATGTGTGTGTGTGTATAATATATACAGTGGGTACGGAAAGTATTCAGACCCCCTTAAATTTTTCACTCTTTGTTATATTGCAGCCATTTGCTAAAATCATTTAAGTTAATTTTTTTTCCTCATTAATGTACACACAGCACCCCATATTGACAGAAAAACACAGAATTGTTGACATTTTTGCAGATTTATTAAAAAAGAAAAACTGAAATATCAAATGGTCCTAAGTATTCAGACCCTTTGCTCAGTATTTAGTAGAACCACCCTTTTGATCTAATACAGCCATGAGTCTTTGGGAAAGATGCAACAAGTTTTTCACACATGGATTTGGGGATCCTCTGCCATTCCCTCTTGCAGATCCACTCCAGTTCTGTCAGGTTGGATGGTAAACGTTGGTGGACAGCCATTTTTAGGTCTCTCCAGAGATGCTCAATTGAGTTTAAGTCAGGGCTCTGGCTGGGCCATTCAAGAACAGTCACAGAGTTGTTGTGAAGCCACTCCTTCGTTATTTTAGCTGTGTGCTTAGGGTCATTGTCTTGTTGGAAGGTAAACCTTAGTTCCAGTCTGAGGTCCTGAGCACTCTGGAGAAGGTTTTAGTCCAGGATATCCCTGTACTTGGCCACATTCATCTTTCCCTCGATTGCAACCAGTCGTCCTGTCCCTGCAGCTGAAAAACACCCCCACAGCATGATGCTGCCACCACCATGCTTCACTGTTGGGACTGTATTGGACAGGTGATGAGCAGTGCCTGGTTTTCTCCACACATACCGCTTAGAATTAAGGCCAAAAAGTTCTATCTTGGTCTCATCAGACCAGAGAATCTTATTTCTCACCATCTTGGAGTCCTTCAGGTGTTTTTTTAGCAAACTCCATGCGGGCTTTCATGTGTCTTGAACTGAGGAGAGGCTTCCGTCGGGCCACTCTGCCATAAAGCCCCGACTGGTGGAGGGCTGCAGTGATGGTTGACTTTCTACAACTTTCTCCCATCTCCCGACTGCATCTCTGGAGCTCAGCCACAGTGATCTTTGGGTTCTTCTTTACCTCTCTCACCAAGGCTCTTCTCCCCCGATAGCTCAGTTTGGCCGGACAGCCAGCTCTAGGAAGGGTTCTGGTCATCCCAAACGTCTTCCATTTAAGGATTATGGAGGCCACCGTGCTCTTAGGAACCTTAAGTGCAGCAGAAAGTTTTTTGTAACCTTGGCCAGATCTGTGCCTTGCCACAATTCTGTCTCTGAGCTCTTCAGGCAATTCCTTTGACCTCATGATTCTCATTTGCTCTGACATGCACTGTGAGCTGTAAGGTCTTATATAGACAGGTGTGTGGCTTTCCTAATCAAGTCCAATCAGTATAATCAAACACAGCTGGACTCAAATGAAGGTGTAGAACCATCTCAAGGATGATCAGAACAAATGGACAGCACCTGAGTTAAATATATGAGTGTCACAGCAAAGGGTCCGAATACTTAGGACCATGTGATATTTCAGTTTTTCATTTTTAATAAATCTGCAAAAATGTCAACAATTCTGTGTTTTTCTGTCAATATGGGGTGCTATGTGTACATTAATGAGGAAAAAAAATTAACTTAAATGATTTTAGCAAATGGCTGCAATATAACAAAGAGTGAAAAATGTAAGGGGGTCTGAATACTTTCCGTACCCACTGTATATACACACATTTAAGAAAATAAAAGAAATTAAATAAAAATGACAAATGCATTCAACAACATTTCAAAACTAAACATTTAAATGAAAACAAAAAAATAAAGCTAAAAACAATTCAAAATATTAAAGAACAAAAGGTATAAGAGTATAATAATGATTCTAACATAACACTAAGCCAAACACCAAAAAAACAACTACATATGTGTATGTACAGCCACACACATATACATGTACATATATATAAATACATTAAATATATATATATAT
>NW_015627538.1:945326-986808 GCF_001515625.1 Sinocyclocheilus rhinocerous
TTTTTTTTTATAAAAAAGAAGATAAACAGATAAAGTAGAATTTTATATATATATATATATATACACCTTGCTACGTGTACTGCGTTAGGCTAACCGAGACTTGTCATTTGCACTTACTTACATATGTTTTGATTGCTTCTATTGTCCTCATTTGTAAGTCGCTTTGGATAAAACCGTCTGCTAAATGACTAAATGTAAATTTGAATGATGCAGTGCTAACTGACATAGCATTTATTCCAGTAGCCTATAGAAACTAAATGTATTTTCTGCCTTATGTGATAAAAAATGTTAAAAAAAATTTTTAAAAAAAAGTGTAGTATATAAACAAATCATAAAATTGACAATTAGGAAAATATAGGAAAAAATATTACAGAATACAGATGATCTTCATCAGTGCATTTAATTTAGTAGCCAATTAAAAGACATAAGAAAAAAACCTGTCAATTAGACAAAAAAAAAAAACTGCCAACACCCAACCAACAGTTTTTTAAAACTTTGTTGCTAATATCATTGATAATATGGGTCAATTCGAGTTACGGAAATGTCAAAATCATTAAATGAATAAGAGCAGTAAAATAAATTAGATAGATAAAACATAAAAAATGAAAAAATTAAATGTAATAAAATCAACTAAAACTAAAAATTACAAGATTACAAAATAACTATCACCATTAACATAAACAAAATAACATAATGAAATGTAATGAAACAAAAAAGATTACAAAATATAAACATTAACGTAAACAAAATAGCATTATAATGTAATGAAATATAATGAAACAAAAATTAAATAATAATAATACCTTAATAATTATTACACATATGGACAAACCCATAAAATACCTAAAAAAAATACCTTTAACAAATGGAAATATATGTCCTGAAATATGTCAATTTTATATAAAAACTATAAATTATATTATGTTTCTATAAATGTTAAACAAAGTGCAGATGTAAAATTATATTTTTGGAGTACCACAACTCATCAGCAGTATCATGTCATTTATATTACCAATGTTGTGCATATATTGTATATTGAATGTGTAATGAAATGTTGTAGCTGTTCCATATTTTCATATTTCAGTTTTCTTAGGTTTCCTTCCTTTTCTCTGAGATGTTTAATAAATGAATGAATGCTTTTCTCAATTTACTTATATCTCTTGTTCACACTGTAGGGTATCTACACGATAGCACAATGTTTAAATTAGAGGAGGTGATACAATTTTGTTGAAGAATTGTCCTAATTTTAAAGACAACTATTTTTCTCTGAATGTCTAATAATGACTGGTTAGTTTTCACTGGGATGTAGCTCTGTTTAAGCAGTGAATTATATTGACAAAAGCATCTGCAATGTTGATGAATAACACAAAAGGGCTGAACACCCTCGGGCCTCTCTGTAAGGGACCACATCATTTAAATGAACACTGTGCTCCACATAAAGTGCATCATGATGCTTCATTGCTGGCTAGCTGTGAGTCCCTCTGAGTTACAGCCTATGCTGGGCTCTCTAGAGGAATGACTTACCAATAGTACCATTCTTTCATTGGTTACTGATCTCTACATAGTTGGAGTAATATATTAGTCGTGACCAAAATTTTTAGGTACAGTTTGTATGTGAACCGTTTGTTTTTGTGTTGCGTGAGGCAATCTTTTCTGAGGTTTTTACTTGATCATTTTAGCAGTTCTTGAATCTTGGCTGAATTTGACATGCACTAGAATGAATAGAATAGAATAGAATAGAATGTAGTAAAAATTAAAATAATAAAATAAATAGAAAAAAAAATCTGAATTATTATAAAATATATATTCTTGATATAATATATTTGATCTATTAATATTGATGTGATTCAATTCTCTAAATAAACAAAAATAAATAAATGGTTGTAAAAAAAATTATAAAATAAATACATTTGAAGTCTTGATATAATATATTTGATCTATAAATATGGGTGTGATTTAATTCTCTAAATAAATAAAAATAAATGGTTGTAAAAAAAAAACATTTGAAGAAGATTGATAGATAGATAGATAGATAGATAGATAGATAGGTCCTCTAAATAAATAGCTTTATAATTTTATAAATTGTTGTAGAGCATTAAAGGCCATTAAAAAAATAATTTATGGTAAGTTTATTGTATGATTATGGACATGAATGCATGAATTTAAAAGCAACTGCTGGGTTATTTCAGACTTTCTCCACTGGTTTGTGGAATCAACCTGGTCAGTGGTACCAATGAGGTCCAGTCTGTCTCTGACAAACACCGCTCCTTCCCAAACCCACATCAAAAACTCAACCAGATGTTTCATGAAGTACCAATAAATCACCACGGTAAGAAAGCTATTCTGTATTACCTTCATAAATGTTACAAAAATGGCGCAAGGCATTCTTCACTCTGCTGCTTTATACTCCCAATATTTCCGCAAACTGACAAATTGTTGGCACTAATGCTGGAATATGCATTAACTTTACAAACACGCAGCAGCGTTAGTCAGCAAAGTAAGTCTGGGACAAATACCTCCTTCAACTGATTTTACAGCCTGTTTCAGGAAGGCCTTCATTTACGGGAACAGAGCATTTCATGAAGAGGCTCATTGTTGCTGTTAAAGATTTATAGTTGCATTTGCTTGTTTCCCGTTGTCTACGTGGTTAGTTTATAATAACAAGTGGTAATGATTTAAATCTGGCTCTGTTAAATCAGTGTTCGACGACAGCTCGAAAACCACTAAATTAGATAATTTAATCTGATCCATGTGCATGTTAACTGGGTCTAAGCAGGAAAAAAAGATGATTAGACCCGTTTGTAAACAAAATGTGATTTTTTAGGGATGCTCCATAAATCCTTTAATTAAATATTGAGGTGATTTAATTTTTAAAAGATGTTTGTTCTTTTTTTATTGTGGGAATATTAACTAATAAACTAATATGAAGTATCAAAGAGCAATAAAATGTGTTTAGCTAATTCTGTATTTTCTGTGTCTGTGTCTAGTTTTTCAGGCCACTTTTAATCGAGTTGAGCAGATTTCCAGCAATGGAAGAGATGATCTGCATAATTTTGACCAAAATGGATTTCCTTTTACGTGTATGAACTCCTCTGGTAAGTGTCAGTTTATGTCAGTCAGCTCTTTGCCTCTATCTCTGGTTCAATTCTGCAATCTCTCTCTTTGTTGGCAGGCTACAGCCTATCCCAGGACATACAGTCGGGGGGGAGTGGGAATTGCCCCCCTCCCTGTCCCGTTCCAGTTGGGATGTATGAGCGCTGCCTCAATCAGATCTGCTCTCTGTAGACTTGAGACACACCTTTGGTCCACTGCACCTGAGAGCAGCAGCGCAGGAACGACATGAAAGCATGGGCCTTTGAGGAAGTGCAGCTCTGAATGAAGACTCTTTAAAGAAAGCTGTGCCAGGCAATGTCCTCTGAGAGATTCCTCAAGCAGTGCATCAAAAATCAGAGAAACTCCTCAGATCGGGCACTGATGATGATGATGATGTTGTTACAGCCTTATGTTTTGATGTTAAATAGACACTGTAATTTTCTCTTTGAGTGTGCACAGAGAATGTTGAGGAGAGATGCTGTTTACATTGAGTTGGTAACATGACATTTCTTTGTTTTGTTGTATTTTTAAGCATTATGTTCTGTCTCATAATATGTGGTTAGTATCACATCATATGATGTACCATTTTGCCTTCTTTCTCAATTAAATTAGAGAAAATCTAAGAAAAAAGAGCATCCCACTGTTTTTATCTGTCTGTCCAGGTTTTTCCAGGCGTTTTGACCTTGAAATGATCGTCTGCACTGCAGGCTAAAAGAAGAAACTACTACTAGAAGAATGCTGCCATCTTGTGGTTAACTCTAATATAACGCCTGAAAAGTTTGTCCCTTTTTTTCTAATCCAACGGTAGTTTAGGTTTACTTTTGGTTAAAAACCAGCTCTTGTTATTATATTATTCTTAAATTGTTAAGTTGTTTTTCAGCTCTTGGTGCGATTTTTAAAATTATTAATATCTTTACTTGCTCACTGGGGGCTTTAAAACAATTAGGCTAAGCGCGATTTTCTGTAAATTTGTTATGAAACAACAAAGATTATGAAAAGCACTATACAAGTAAAAACAGAATTTTCAGAGCCGTGAACAAATAGCTAAACGTCAGCTCTCTTAAAAAGGTAAATAATATACAAAAATGTAGTCTATTTGCGATTGGAAAATCAAGTAAAGTGATAAATACTCACAATTTACATAATGTTGCTATGCGAGTGTCTTTAGCAAAGTGGTTTGTGGACTTTTATCTAACTTTTGGGGAAACTGGAACGTTGTTTAAAAATGCTGTCGAAATTAACATCATATATAGGCCTATGTAAAATGAATATACAGTTTTAAGAGTCTCCCCTCCCTAACATTCAAGTCATTAGGGGATCAGACCCCACAGAAGACCTATGAAGTAAATGAAGGAGGTCTGCCTTGCCAGGTAGCCTAAGTTTCTTTCCCTCTCTGTATTCATTCACACTTCCCCTCTGCATCACACACACAGGATGCAGAATTTCCACATTCCAGCAGGTGTTGTGTCTATCAGGACACGCCCAGCGCGCGCGCACACACACACACACACACACACACACACACACAGACAGACAGACAGACAGACAGACACAGAGACAGAGAGAGAGACAGACTGTACAGTAGAGAGCGATGGTACTGCTGCTCTAAGCGCTTTGTGTTGCGGTGATCTGAATGAATGACAGCCAGCCCAACAGCTCACAATAATGACACCTGAAGGTAAGCGGCACTTTTAACACTTTACTGTTGCTCTGGTACGATTGCATCCATTGTATGAATTTTAAATAAAGTTAAAATTGCTTCGTTAAAAAACTTTGTACATGAAGAGAGATGACTAGTTTATGAATAATAAATGTCTTGACCGTTTCTGCTTTGCAGTCATACAATCGGCCTGTGTTTTGTATTGATTTATTGTTGTTTTATGTTGTTAAGCAGACGCATTGTGAAGTTGCGCTCGAGTAAAATAAAAGATCCGCTATCTGAGAGGAAACTGCTGGAACTGGGTGTAACAGTGCGCATTGTTCTGCCATGAGATCATGTAGGATAGGTTGTTTGTTTTTTTAGATTTCACAGATCTCATTTTTATGGGCCCAAATGTTTAGTACTTTCTCTTTTTAAGTGAACTCATGTTTTCAGGACTAGTCCAGTTACATCTATAAATAATAAATGATCGAATCCCTCGGCTCCTCTCTCCTCACAAAGACTGGAATCGTTTTATTAATATTTAGTTAAAAAAAAGAAAGAAAGTACACAGTCATAGCTTGTTTGGGTCAAGGTTTCTGTGATGGTCCGGTTTAGGCTTACAGGATAGAAAATATCATTAGCTCATTATCAAACAATAGAAGTTGATGAACATTTTCCATCGTGATTGAAAAACAAACCTGTCTGCATGTAAGAGAGGTCAAAATTTAGGTGATTGTTTTGTTGAACTTAAAGCCAATATTGTTTCTTTCCAATGGTAGACCTATTGCTTAAAATAAAGAATTTAGAGCACATTATGAAGGACTTAATGAAGGTGTGGACATCAAATCTCAAAACGGTGATACTCCATTACTTATTATTACTTCATTGCAAGGTTAATTTGTATTAGTTGTTTTTCTGTATTAATCTAGATTTATGATGTTCGTCACTGGTGCAGATGACACAGCCTTTTAATTTCAGTGACACAGAAAATCTTTAGGCCGGTGTTGGGTAAACAAATAGCAGTTGATGATATCTGAACTCAAATGAGTGTTTCAGCAGTATTGAATGGAAGGCTGGATTGGCCTGGTTCCTCATCCCTCGTTCCTGATGTGGATAGTCACCGTGTTGTCAGGGGGTTTGCACATTCCACTCCCATTGTTTACATCAGGAAAGTCTGATGCCAGGCCTATACTTGCGGGGAACGAAAACATGTACAGTCCTCTGCACAGCAGGGGAAAAGATATTGGAGCAAAGTTCTCTTCAAGATAACAGAAGAAGAATTCACTTTTTGTGAAACTAATCATACATTTTTTTTTACCAGTAGTTTAAAAGTGTAGTTTTTACTAATAAAAGTAGAACATAATCAATAGCTTTTAAGGATATATTGTTGTACATGCAGTCAGTGATTACTGTCACTAATCTGTGCATACATTTATGTTTCCATAGCTTTAGAAATTGTATTACACATGAACAGCAAAGCACTTAGTTACTCAGCCATCAAAGGATGTGAGTGATAGCCTATATTTGTTCAGTTCCCAACCAACCGTGAGCTGCATGGTTGCCAGATAAGATGTTTCTCTGTGAAGTGTGGACTCCTGAGCCCCGACTCACCTCATCGCCATGCCAACTCCCACACAAATGACAACAGTGCAGAGCCCCAGCCATGTTGCTATGCTGCTCAACCTGAGCGAGCAGATCCCTGGAGGTCAAGCTCGAACATAACAGAAAGAGAGAGAATATATTAAGAGTGCATGTTATATTTTACTCTTTTAAGATGTAGAATCAGATAGCATGAAATCTGTAAGTCATTTTTTGGTTGACCGTGTAGCACTTTGTGTTTGTTTTAGTGGTCCGACTTGTCAGCATCTCTTATCATCTTTGATATACATTGAAACGTTCAATGTTATTGACAGTATCAATATAATTGACAACCTTTTGAGTCCTCCACCCTAAACCTCACCACTGCTCAAAGTTTCAACATTTTAGTAAAAATATATAAATATTGTGTTATATATTTACTGTATATTTACAAGATACAGGAGATTCCCTTATATGTGTAGACTTTAAAATTAATGCAAATTTTTGAAATCACATAATATGGAATGTCAGATTAGTATTTTTTTTATAAGATTTATTTTTGGCGTTTTATGCCTTTTGTTTAGATAGAACAGTAGGTCGACAGGAAGCAAAGTGGGTGAGAGAGAGAGGGGGGTGGGATCGGGAAAGGTCCGCGAGCCTGGACTTGAACTCGGGACGCCCGAAGCGCAAAGGCGCTACATGTCGGCGCACTGCCCACGAGGCCATAATTCAGTGTTTCTTAATGACAAATGTTCTTAAGTACCTGCAGTGATGCTGAAATAAAAGCCAATAAACAAAAAGATTAATATATTATAACAAATTAGATGTTATTTATATATTGTATATTATAAATTATATGCATATTATTATATGAATTATATATCATTTTATTCATAATTATAAATATCATTTTATATATTTATAAAAAAATATATAATAATTATATTACAATAATTTATACAAAAATTGCTGTCCCACTGCAAACAAAATAAAATGTAAAAATGATTAAATAATTTTTAAAAATGAAAATAAAATTACGGAATTCTTTGAAAATAATTGAATGGAACCAGGATTTCACATAGAACACTATAATGTCAAATTATTTAAATGCACTAAGTAAATGTGATGGAACACATAATAATACAATAAAATCTTCTTATTAGTTCAGTATGTTATGAGGATTTGTAAACATTAGTACAGTTCTAAAACTATGTTTTAATACATAGTTTTAATAAATGGATGTTTCAGGGTTTTTTTTTTTCATGAGTGTTTTGTCATTCCATTTGGTGGCACTCATGATCATGCCACACTTCACTGTTTAAATATGATAAGTGAAGTTATTTCAAATCCTTGTTTTGTTTTGTTTTTGTTACAGGACAGGTCTTTTTATGCTGGTTTTGGCTTCTCCAAATGCTGCATGTGACTGAAGGAAGCGCTAAGGAATGTGAGTGTCCATCTGCCAGCATTTTGTCTCACTTTCCATCTGAGGTACCCAGTGACACTTGCTGCTTGAACTACTCAGGATCCACGTTCAACCAGGTTCCCTGGGCGGCTTTTTTGTCGCATGCACACCTGCAGGTTTTGGACCTGTGTAACTGTAATATCAGTCACATTGATCACAGTGAGGTCGGTGATGCTGTCAGTTCATTGAGGGAGCTGTATCTTGGCCAGAACAGACTGACATCTCTGCCAGATGACTTCCTAGCTAAAGCCTATAGTTTGGAAGTGCTGGATCTGGGAGAAAATCATCTGAAACATCTGCCCGAGCAGTTTCTGCAGAGCTCGGACAAACTGCGAGCGTTGATCCTGGGATGGAACCAGCTGAGCGCTCTACCTCATTCAGCGCTTAAGCCTTCGCTAGAGCATCTGGAGCTCATCGGAAACCCCTGGGCCTGCACATGCTCACTGTTGGAGGGCCTTCAAGGTGGTCCACACATCAACTCCAGCAGCCTTCAGGACCTCGTAGGTAATCTGACCTGTGCCTCTCCTCGGAATCTCTCAGGACGGACTGTTTGGTCTTTGCAGACGAGTGACGTGTGCCATTTGGCCAACCTAACCGCTCTCTTCATCCTGCTTCCCCTGTTTCTCCTCCTCAGTTTGGTGCTCTGCTGGTGCTGTGGGACGAAAAAGAAGAGGAAAGACAGCTCATCGTTCAGCCCGTCTCGCAAAAGATCCAACAACTCCCATTGCAATGGACGGTGGCCACATGACAAGCTGCCAACTGGGGAGTCAGCAGTGTCTGTAGACGGTGGAAAGGAGGTCATACTGAAGAACCAGCTGATGCTTCAGCCCTCGTCCAACTTGTTGGGCAGCACTCGGGATATTTATGAGGAGGTGGAGATCAAACTGAGCTCTGTAGACTCACTGGCTCCTCTGCCGTCCACTTGCTCCACAGAAGGGACCGCGGGAAAGCAGGACCTGGACACGGTGAGTGTGAGCGAAGTGATGAAGGACTCAGCCGATCGGGAGAAGACGTACCTGACCCAGTCCACTGAATACTACAGCCTGGTTCCCGGGATTGAAATCGAGGACTCCGATCATGGAGAGTATGAGAGTGTGAACCTCTCGTGACAGTACAGGAAATGGTACGTTTGACTGAGATACTCAGAGATGCAAGCAAGTACACTGGAGTTTGGGGAAGTCTGAAGGTGAGGTCACATTTACCGTTTTCTTGGTCAAATTTCATGGGCGAATCCAGCCCTTCCAATAAGAATCCGCAAAGAAGAAGAGGAGTTTTGTGTGAAGGTGATACCGGCTGCTCATGTTGATCACAACTTGCCTCGCTGACCAACACAAAGCTGCTTGGTTTGAAAGTGACATCTGCGTGAGCAGTTTTTTGCTAATGTGACTGCACCTTCAGTAAGAATGTTTCCCCTTTGGTTGCAAATGCACAGTGAACGTTGCTGTTAAAGGAAGTCACTGCGCCGTGTGAAGCCATTACTTTTGCATACAACGTGAATGAATTACTGTACTGATAAAGTGTCAAATGGAGCTGTTTGCAGACTCAGTCTGTTGCCAAGATAAGCTATCATATAGCTATCCCCTGGATATTTTCATTATATTGAGATTTTTATATCTTCGTCCTCTACTGTAATTTAGATGGGAAGTTTTATTATTGTAATATTACTTTGTGTTTCACATTCAGTTAGTGTTTAGAGTCAATGTAAAATGTATTTGGTGTCACATACAACTTGTATATCATCATGAAGAGGAAAAGTAACAGTAGAGAGCAAGAGAATATTAAACAGAAGCATAGTTCAGCCTCTGGTCTTTATCTTGAGTAATCAAATCTGCTCAAATTTGATGTATGCTTTCCTACACAGAATTTTGGAGGGTTACTGTTTATGTAACTATGTAAATGTTGAAAACAGTGATTATTTAGTCAATAATGTCTAGCCTGTTTCCACAGATGGCCTCAGCTGATATAATCATTATTTTGGCTTTGTTAATAATTAATGTATTTTTAGCGAGTTAAAAATCAACATAAACAGCTGTACTAGTCAAATGAAGTGGCTTTTAGATAAGATCAGACTGACTCAGCAAGTAAAATTTAACAAGCAGATTTCAGTGGAAAGCCTAAATAAAGCAGGCGAGGTTATGTACACCATTCAAAACAAGTAACACTCAACTTTTACCTATAAAATGACTTATAACTGTCTTTTTGTTGATTGAAATAAAGCTGAAATTAAATAAAATATAAATATTAGATGAAAAATGAAAACTTTAAAAACTTAAAATGAAAATGAGAGATGTTGCCGTGGCATAATGAAATAAAATAGGTTTAAGCTGAAGTACTAAAATTACTAAAACTGAAATAAAAATTAATTAAAACTAAACAGTAATATTAAAAAAGCTAATAACGATGAGAGAAGTACATGAAAGATAAACTAAAAACGAAAACGTAAAAACTATATAAGAAAATATAAAAATAATAATAAATACTATAACAGTATATAAGTAATATACAATAACACTGTCCATGTCTATATGACATAACGACAGAACAAACCTAGTACAATTTCTAAGGCCAGCAACAAAAAGGCCAGAAAAGAATGATGGTCAAACAACACTGAACAACACACACAGTTTTTGTGCATATGAGTTACACTGGACTTTCTGTATAAATATATTATGATAACTTGTGACATCATCAAACAATCCTAAAAATGAGAAATTATATTTCATTGTTGGCTTCAAATAAATGCTTTTTCACATAATTGTTGGTTTGCATTTTTTTTAGACTGATTTTTAACTCTTTCAGTGTTAGCTAATTGGACTACAGGCTCTAATCATTGGTTGTTTAACTGAAATTGCGAAAACATTTCTTAATTACACTCAATCCTAAGGGACCAAGTATGAAATGAATATAGCCGTTCCAGAGTCTCACATTGGCCTTCACAAGATCTGCTTCTGTGTCCCCATAATGACCCAGCCCATTCATTAGTGGCTGAAATCACTCCGCAGTAATAGAAAGCTAGCTCTGATTTCCTCCTGTGTGGGAGTTTGTAATTATAGCATTGGGTTACTCCGTCCAGTAAAACCTGCAGCGCCTTAATGGCCTCACAGGCATCTCTACCTGCCTGCTGTGGGACAGAGTCTTGTATTTTGGGCTCTATGCTGGGCACTTTACAGTTGTGAAATTTCTATTTTTAAAGCTTGCCTGAACAGACACAATTACAACTGAGATCAAAAGCTTGTTCTTTTAGAACAATGTAATTATTTAGACCATCACTGCAATTATGAACATGCCCTAATAACATATAAATCATTGTCAAAGTTTAGCAATTTTTTAGCAAAGACATTGATTTAGTGATTACCAGAAAGGTTTTGCTCAAACAAAAATGTAAAATGATGTTTCCTGAAAAACCTTCAAGCCTCTCAGGAGATTTTTTTTTTAATGACAATTTGTTCCTTTAAGAGCAAAAAGTGATCATATATTATTGCTTTTTACTGATTCATTTCTAATTTTTTAAATAAATGATATATGTTTGACTATTGTCTTGATGTGTTTTACATAAAAACATACATACATATATACATACATAGAAACATAGAAACATACATACATACTTTCTTACCTATTTGAATTCAACTGGAAAACAGGATATGTAAACAATGTCTCAAGGGGAAGTCTGGGTTAAACAAAACATGTGATCAAGCTTTTGCTTTGTTTAACAAGGGAGGGAAGGAGTGTTCAGCTTGTATGAAGTGAATTGAAGTGCTGTGACGGGCCTCCATACTTTCTTTTCCTTATAGTGTCTACTGCCCCCTAACGTTTTCTGAAAATCTGTAGATAGATAAAAATTATTGTAGATAGATATATTTTCTCTTTTCCCTTAATTAGACTATTTGGTTGGATATAAAGCATCTCAAGTTTTTAAATAACTTGTTTTGGGGGTTTTTGTCGATGAGCAGTTCACATGTGAATGGTTTATAACGGTGATATGAAAGAGGATTTATAACACAGCTATTTACCAGTTATGTAAATATGTTTGCACTTGATATCATCTACTATTATAATTACTTATGGCTTATGGCCTTTCAAGAAATTCATGTTTTATCGCATATGCCGTGTCTAAGAATTCCTAAATCCTTTTAATGCTTGTTGTTATTTAATATTAATATTAACATGCATCACACTCTTAAAAATAAAGGTTATTTTTAGTGGCATGGTTCCATGAAGAACCTTTAACATCCGTGTAATCTTTCCGTTGCACAAAAGGATTCTCAGATCGTTAAACTGTTCTTCACACTAGGAAGAAAAGTGGTTCTTTTAAGAACTGTTCACTAAAGGTTCTCTGGGGAACCAAAAATGGTTATGGAATCACTGCAAAAAGAGAAAAGAAAAAAATAAGAGTTTTTTTATTATTATAAACAAAGAACTTGAAAGACAATTTGCAAAATGCACAATCGAGTGATAAATACCTTGTCATAAATTATAACTATAAACACACAGTAATCATTCATAATGATGAGACCTGTGTGAAACTGACATTGACCATGAACGTGTTCTTTTAAACTGGGTTCCCAAACCATAAATCACAGGATGGATTGATAGCTCCACATTAAAGACAGATATATAAAGGAGAAAACAAGAGGTGTGTTTTCTCTCTAAAAGAAGACGAGCTTGAAGCACTAAGGTAAGAACAACAACAACAACAAAAAGACTATTCTATATGACAAATGCGTCACAGAATTGTGAAAACTTCTTAATTTTTTGGAGTGTTTTTCTAGTATTCCACCATGACGGTATCCTACACGCTCAAGGTGGCCAATGCTAAGTTTGGAGGCTTCACAAAGTTACTCTTCCGATGGAAAGGAAGCATTTACAAGCTTCTATACAGAGAATTCCTGGTCTTCTGTTTACTGTACAGCTTCATCAGTATTCTATACAGGTATCATGACATTCAAAACATTAATAATCCACATTTTTTTCAATTTCACATTCTTTTGGCTGAAGATTTTTATCCAACGCAAATTATAAGCGAGCAACGTTTTGAGTGCCAAGTCATAAGAGCATGCCACTTTTTGTAATGCCAATACAGTTCATACTGAAAGGCCAAGTTTTAAGGTTAGTTAGAAAACTAATTTAATGCAAGTGATATGTAGAAAGAAGAGATACTTCTTTTTAAATAACGGTTTGAGGATAGATATTGGACTTGGTTATTCAAGTGCACATATGAAGAACTGTTGTCCCTCCAAAACTCAAATCAATCCATGTTGCATCTTACAGGTGTGTCCTCAATAACGAACAACAAGAGGTGTTTGAGCGACTTGCACGCCATTGCAACAAGTTTGCTAAACTCATCCCTATGTCATTTGTTCTTGGTGAGCATAGATGTTCTGACCATAGCAACATGACATTACTAACTCTTTGGGTTCCTTGCACTAAGTTAAACTGGTCTGTGGTGCTTGTTAGGGTTCTATGTCACCCAGGCGTTTCAGCGTTGGTGGGGTCAATATACAAGCTTTCCCCTGCCAGACAACCTGATGATGGTCGTATCTGGAAATGTCCACGGCACAGATGAAAGAGGCCGTCTTCTGAGGAGAACTCTGATGAGGTATGCAAACCTGTCGTCGGTCCTCATCCTGCGCTCCATCAGTACACGAGTACGCAAGAGATTCCCAGCTCTGGAGGACATTGTGGAGGCAGGTAAGAACTTGTTTGGGAGGAATAGAAGTACTGGATTACGTTTCAAGGTGTTTAACAAATCGCTATAATAAAGTATGGAACCTTTGCATTGTTTTCTACAGAATTGCTATTATTTTTTACAGACTATATACTTGGTAATGCTAATTATACAAAACTTTCTTCATACAGGCACAGAAAGTAGCTATAACTTGCAGTTCAGTAAGTGAGTCAGACAATGATTCATTAGCTGTTATGATGTATTTAATTCAGTTAAGGATTTGTTAGACTGATTCAAACCTAATTCGGATTTATGATTCACTAAAAGAACCAGCCCATAAGAGTCATTTGTTCGTGAGTCAGTCCTCCTCTAGTAAAGTATGTTTTTGATTCACTAAAAAGAACTTTACTTCACATTATCCCGTGACCGTACACTGGATAAGTGGTTTGGAGAATGGATGGAGGTATGGTAGCATTGTACATTTTTAATTCACTAGAAAGGATCATCTCATAAGATCCAGTTGTTCATGAAGCGGACTACTCGGTCGTTTAATAACAGGCTCGTAAGAGTCACCCTGCTAACAATTTTTAGTTCTCAGAACGTTGTGAAAACACATATAATGTTCTCTGTTGGCTAGCCAGGCAAGTCTTCTTTACGTAAATCCCCCCCAAAAAAACCTGTTAGTTTGGAGAACATTTCCCAGAATGCTCTTATTTAGTTTCCCAAAAATGACCAAATGGGAACATTAGGGTAAGGTTCTGTGTTTGTTGGTATTTATTTGTGAAGCTGCCAAGTCTGGTCACTTTGTGTGTTTTTAATTCACTAAAAAGAAGTGGCTCATAAGAATCTTTTATTTGTGAAGCGGACTAAAGTTGTGTTGTATGTTTTTGATTCACAAAAAAAAAAAAAATCAGTCGATAAGAATTATTTATTTGTGAATCAGACTACTCTGGTCATGTATGTTTTTGCAAGGATAACTGAATAAAAAGACATTTCTTGCCATTACATATTAAATGCAGACTAAGGAAAAATATGATTTCTTTTGACTTGGAGGTGAAGTGGTGCAGGAAATACTGAGCCACTGGTATGTGCCATTCCAATTTACTTGATTCCGAAGAATATATCTATCATAGCATGTCATTGTCTTATTCAAAACCAGTGAATTTGTCAGAATTACACTCTGGGAAGCATTTATTTGACATATTTTTTACTTTTTTTTGCAGGATTCATGACCGCAGACGAGCTCAAAAAACTAAACCATCTGTACTCTGACTTCAACAAATACTGGATGCCACTTGCATGGTTTGCAAATCTGGCATCACAAGCAAGAAAAGAAGGGCGTGTGAAAGATGACATAGCCTTGCGACTGCTCATGGATGTACGTGTGTTTAAACATGTCAAGATGATGCATGCGTGCCATAAAAGCACAATAATTCCTTCCTTTCTTCCTCTTTGTCAGGAGCTGAATAACTATAGATCAAAATGCAGCATGCTCTTCCACTATGACTGGATCAGCATTCCCTTGGTGTATACACAGGTGAAGCTCATCTGACAGATCTTTCATGGGTGTAGCTCACCGTATGACCTTCTGCTCATCTCACTTCTGTTTGGATGCAGGTAGTGACGGTGGCTGTGTACTCCTTTTTTATGTTCTGCCTAATTGGGAGGCAGTTTGTAAAGCCTGAGAAACCTGATGAAGACAAAATTCATCTGGACCTTTATGTCCCCATTTTCACTCTACTGGAGTTCTTCTTTTACGCTGGTTGGTTAAAGGTATGATTGCTAGTATAAGAGCATATTTTGTACTACATAATTGGTTTGATTTCTCTAAAATTAAGGGTACACATGTTCTTAAAGGTAGGGGAACTTATTATCAACCCATTTGGAGAAGATGACGATGATTTTGAGACCAACCAACTCATAGATCGCAACATTCAGGTTAGTAAATCAATACACACATGAATCAATAAGTAAATCCATTTCAAAGGATGCACATGTTGGATCGTAACCACTCGTGGTAATGCTTTTCATTTAATCTAGGTTTCCATGCTAGCTGTAGATGACATGCATCAAAATCTTCCTCTCCTTGAGAAGGACAAATACTGGATGGATAAGGGTCCTTCATATCCTTCAGCTACTATGAAGCCTGTCTTCATGGGTTCCACACATGACATGAGGTACAATGACAGACTGTAACACCTATCCATAATTCATCCAACAAAATCCCATCATAAAAGATATGTAATGTTAATACCGCCAACATTCAATATACTGTGGGCTATATCATTATTCCAGTCATGTAAGACGGTTGGTCACATAACTTTTAACAAATGTTATCTGTTATCAAACACAATTACTTAATGATTTCCTTAATGAGGAAACTGATATTTGAAACTTGTAAGTTGTGAATTTATTTAAAAATCCTTGTGATTTACTCTCTTAAAAGGTTAGTTAACCCAAAAATGAAAATTACTCACCCTCGTGTAGTTCCAAACCCATAAGACCTTTTTCATCTTCGGAACACAAATTAAGATATTTTTGATGAAATCCAAAAATTTTCTGACCCTCCAAAGACAACAACACAACTCTCAGATTTCATTAAAAATATCTTAATTTGTGTTCCAAAGATGAACGAAGGTCTTATGGGTTTGGAACTACATGAGGGTAGTAATTAATGCCACAATTTTCATTTTCGGGTGAACTATTCTTAGATTTCATACATTATTGACTTTGGTATTCTGTATTTATTAGGATCCTTGAGGATGATAACGAGGAACCTTTACCAACCCCCAAGACACAAATGCTTGCCATCAATGTGTGGCCGACTACACACAAAATAAAAAAGCAGAAGAACAAGAGCTTGCAACAATTATGTCTTTGCTGCAGATCTAAATGTAAGGGTGAGCGCTCGAGGCTTGAACAGCCTTCCAAGAGCAGCATCCCATCACCACTGCAGCAACAACACATGACTATTCAACACGTCTGCCATGATAAACTCTTGGGGTCACCTGGAACTACGGGACAAGCAAACCAAGAGCCATAGATAAATGTGTAACTACCCAGTCAGGTTTTGCTTTGCAAGTATTTTTTTGGACAGTCAAGGATGAGAGGATACATGCTGCAATATTTGAACCCTCATCCCTGCTTACACTTTCGAAATTGTTTTGGATGCACTAAATTGTTCATGCGACACCTTTATTTTAAGGTGTCCTTGTTACAGTGTAATTATATATTTAAGTACAGAGTAATATTAACGAAACAACTTACTATATGGTTAGGATTAGGGTTATTTGCATGTAATTATGCATAATTTATTGTTCTTGTAATAGTAAGCACATGAAACGTGTAACAAGGACACCTTAAAATAAAGTGTTACCAAGAAATTTTAATGTTAGGATTTCTAATGTTGTTCTTTTAAAGAATCTTGAAAAAAATGCATCAGTTTCCACAAAAATATTGAGTTGCAAAACAGTTGACAATAAATGTCACTTGAGCACCAAATCAACATATTAGAATGATTTCTGAAGGATAATGTGAAGACTGAGGAATGATAGCTAAATATTCAGTTCTTCTATCAGGGAATAAATATTTTAAAATATTTCAGTTTTTACTTTAAAAGTTAACTAAAGCTAAAGGTAAATAGTAAACTTGACTCATCCAGTGAATAACGATGAACAGCATTTATTAATCTAAATAATTTGCAAATATACTCAAATTTTAAAATATAGAAGTTGACATTAACCTATATAATGCGGTCATTGATTTAATCATACTTGATATATTAACCAATTTCTTAAAACCGCATAAACCAAAGACTGTAGATAATCTTTAGTTATTACTTGCCTCTGAAATTACATAGCTTGTTTTAAGGATTGTCTTTTTTTTTTTAAGCCATTACTTTCCATGGCTTACCATTCAAAATGAAACATGTTAGATATAACATGCAGAGATGTGTAATCGATTTAAGAAATGTACACAAGTATTGCAATGACTACTTCATACAGAAAATTAAAAGCACTTTAGCACTTGTTTTTTTTTCTAGGAGGTTATAACCAGTTAATGCAGAACAAATGCAGCTGCTTAACTTTCTCAATCCTGCTTTCAATAAAATATGCGTAGGATGGAAAATACTCATTGCAACACCAGAAACTACTGCAAGATGTCACAAGTCTCTTCTCAGCTAATCCAACTTTCTAATCAAAAGCTTTTGCAAGACAACTGAACACTGTTGTACAAAATGAGAACAGCAGCGACATGCTGAGGTGGGGTATTTTCTTTAATGGTCGTATCAAAGAGAGCTGTACATTTATTTGCCTTTCTTGGCTTTAATCTTCCTCAGGTAGAACTCCAGTTCTTTGCCCTCAAGGACGTAGCCATCAGCCCTGCCACACTGTCCTGGTCTGGAGGCAATGCAGGCTGAGGAGAAACACAAACCCATAGATTAAGAACACTTAAAACTGACGAGCAGTGTCACTGCAGGCAGCATTTCAGTGGTTATCAGAAATGGTATAACTTCAGCACTGTTGTTTCAGCAGCAGAACTGGTTAAAGTTTCATCACGATCACATCGATGTCACATTAAGACCTTAAAACACAACTTACCAAGAAGTTTCCCCTGCAGGAACTGCTCCTCCAACAGAGAACTGATCTTGCTGGTCTTTCTGCGCTCATCGAACTTCTTTTGGACCTTTTTCGACCTCTTCTTGTTCAGGACTTCCTCTTCCTCAGGGGTCTGGTTTGACAACAAATGAGAATTAGCCATATACTGATTACGGTGCATGTTTTCGGTATTGACAGTTTGTAACTACAAGCCTTCCTCAGAGTCTTAAACTGCATCACTTTCATTCAGTAGCAGAACTGGACAATGTTATCATCAAAGAAAGACTATCATTAAACACCCTACACTTTAATAAAGAAAACTGATTGAACTTACCAGCTTGGCACCCTTCTTCCTGCCAAGTGGAAGAGCGTAGTGAGACTCATACCACTGTCTGTAAGGAGTGCTATCCACAAGAACAATGCAGTTCTTCACCAGGGTCTTGGTTCTCACCAGCTCATTGTTAGAGGCATTGTAGACTACACCAATGATCCTAGTCTTGCGGGTACAGCCTGAAATATCAAAACCACCTCTAATGAAACATCCAATAAAAGCTCAGCAAATGCATTAAAGATCAGGTCGAATGTGTCTTTCTCAGAAAACTAAATGATATCCATCAAGCACATTCAGTAGCAGAACTGGACAGATTTTCTTCATTGAAAGAGCTACACATATATAAGCAGCACAAAACATTTATCAGAACTTACATTCTGAGCCCCATGAGAAGTTGCCCACATCGAGCCTCAAGGCACGGTATTTCTTGTTTCCACCACGGACTCTTACTGTGTGGATGCGGCGAGGTCCAATCTATGGAGAGCCACACAAATATGAGTTTATATAATGTGACACCAGTGAAGACATATTTTGAGCTCAGCCATGTGTCAGCGTAACTATGACTAATCCTAACATTGGGAGGTCAAAGGCTTTGACCAAAACGGCCAAAAATGACCAACCTAAGGACGTGTTTTCATCACCCACATTGTCGCAAAGAGATACTGATTCTGATAGCAAAGTACTTTCAAGTTAGATTTACCTTGGTGTTTGCGGGAGGACGCCCGAGCTCATATTTCCTTTTCTTGTGGACGGGCTTGCGTTTGCCACCAGTCTTGCGGCGTTTGTGCCAGTTGTCCCTTGAGATACCTTTAGTGTAAAGAGATGGAGACGCATTAGAAACAAATCTGAATGAAATTAAATCAATCCCTTTCACAGCATACTTGAGTGTTCAGTTCTCCAAGGTGTTTATCCGCATGAAAAATCGGATTCAATTGGATTCATCATGCACACTCAAACGCATAATTTAACCAAAAATTATTTACTTGCCCTCATCTTGTTCCACAACTGTACAACTTCCCCATAGAAAGAACATAACCCTCAGTCATCTTGCCTAATAACTATTTTTGTAGTTGTAACATGTAACATGAAAGAGAATCATCCAGGTGTGGAACAAGGGCGAGTACACAACATCCCATTTTTTTTGTGTCAGCACAATGTGTGATGTGTCAAACAGCAGATTCGTAACAATTGCTTTTAAAAGATTAGCGATAAGCTTTAGCGATAAGCTAAGTTTAGATGTCATTAGATCCAACTTCACAAATAACACATTGGTAAACTTAGTTGAAACTGTTTGTATCGAGAAATATGAAGCAAACGTTAGTTGGTTAACATTTACAAGCTAATGTTACCCAAGCCTAATTTTCAGCTCACGTTAGCTGGCCATGCAGCCTCCAGTGGTTGACATGCATCTACTACCCGTTTAGCCTCTGGTGCTAGCTAGTTTCTCATCCAAATTACACTTCTCAAACACAAAATCATTTATCTACGAATAAATCCGCCTTGTATGCGCCTCGGAGTACAACTACCAGCCTTATTAGCACTCTTAACGCTGTTTGAGAGTATAGTACCCCATGCGCGCAGCCATCTTGAGCAATGTCTCCAGCCACTTTCCCAATCTCTTCCCGTAAAAACGTTTTTAAAGGCATTGACTCGTCCAATTTGCCACTATATCACTTGAAATCTACCTTTGTGATCTAGCACTGAGTGAGTTTAATTAAAAGCATCATCGGATAGCGCAGATGAAGACGGATTGTTCCAGCGACCAGAATCTGAAAACACATACCCATTCTCAGACGCCGGCTAGAAAGAGGGCTCGCATAGGCTCATGGGCGGGTTTCAAGCAACCACATATCGCGAGAATACCCGGAGAAACCGCGAGAGTAGTTCTTCTGGCTCAGAGGGAAAACACTTCACTGCCACCACGCGTTTAGTAGTTTATAATGCCGAGCATTTCCAGTGTTTTGTACACACATACATAAATAATTTGATACTACATATTTAAGAATTTAAGTCACAAATTTGCCGAACCAAAGGTCCTACATAGTGTAGTAAGTGTACTGTCAATCGATTTAAAGCATTCTGCTAAATTAATAATTAATAATAATTGTTTGATTGTTTCTTTTTTATTGAACATTTTGTACAAACAACTTGTCAACAAGAATATATTTTTGCAACAGTAGATTTAGGTGCATAAAAGAAAAGGGCCAGGGCTTTTCTTGTAAATCATATTATCCTATTATGGCAAGACATTTTACTGCATTGTTTGTTTTTTTCTTTTCTTTTCTTAATCATTTTGAGGGCTTTTGTATAAGAAAGACACTCGTAAAATACACAAAACCTAGGCTTCACTCTCAAGTACTTTATGTTTATGTATATACAATTTTACCAGAACGTCTTCTTTGATATTGCTCATAACAAGCCCATGAACAATGTTCTTTTCAGAAAAGCCACCTACGTGACAGTGGGCCAGTTAACTGACATCCAGCCTAGAAGAAACAACATTCACCTCAAGAAAAAGAAAAAAAAAACCATGGCTGTAATTGAGGACACTTATGAAGTTCATGTAGATTGAGTGCTGCTGTCAGTAAAGCAAAAGGGTGACAAAAAATTCATATTAAGTTTTGTATTACATTAGAAAATAAAAATTCTAAATAGAAATTGTCCTGAGCGATCTCAGACTTTATTGATTTATAGGCTTGAAAGAATTGCAAACCAGGTATTGTTTATAACATTTATTTATACTGTACAGATGTAATTGGCAATAGTGTAGGCATGGTCATGAACACAGTGCTGAAGGCTACAGTTCATTTATGCCAAATTAAAATGTGTAAACATGGCAAAATCAGGTCACTCCTCCCAAGGGCTCATGTCTGTATCGATGGCCACACAGTTATATGCAGCATAGCGAAGCTTCTCTTCACAAACTTTAGCACTGCGGATCACAAAGCAGTAAAAAAGGGACATTTTAATTAGTTATTATGCATCAGAAAAGACCAACTGCTCACATAAATATTAGATTATATAAACAGACCTTGGGTATTTGGGTAGATAAAGGGTGCTGGAACATGTGGAAGATTGAGGAAGTGCATCTGTGGTTTCGGATCTAGACAAAAATGCATTTGTTTAATGTTTATTCAGACCACATCCTAAATGCATGTGATCTCACTGTTATCTTCTCCATAACTCACCCTTGTTTGTCTGGGAAGATATAAATCGGAGCAGGAAGACGACTTCTCCCAGTCACAAACCTCAAAAACCTGCTGCGATCCTCTGGTAAATATGTAAATAAATCAAAAAAGGAAAATTATGTACTTCCTTTTGCAAATTACTAGAAATAGTCGTTTCATGTACACCAAGGATCCTTACTAACCATTGGTGAAGTTCATCAGGGCTTCCCATAAGTACTGCACTCTGACATCTGTTTGTTCTAAGTCTTCATAGCGTGCTGATAGAAAGTAAAAAAATGCATTACATTACATTGCATTCCATTAGCAAACACTGACATAAAATCCTAACAAAACACACTATTTTGGTAATGTGCCACTTGAAATCCAATTTCAATTTGGGACCTAAAGTAAAACAAGTTGAGAATGACTGCTGTACAGAGCTGTAATATTTTCAGTTTCATCCACTATTCGGTTCAGTGCCTTGAAGAATGCATGCTGAGGCAGAGAATATCAATTATTTAATGCTCATGTCAGCTGCTGTATGACTCACTGAGGCGTTTAAGGGCCTCCACTGTGATCTCTGGGTCTCCACACACTTTCTTCTCTACTTCCTGCCATGTCAGGAGATCAAGCACAGCTTGCGGCACCACTTTCACCAGTCCTGCCTGCATGGCAGCAATCTGAACACAGAAACACAGCACAGAATTTTACGGACTGATCGAAAAAAACTAGATGTTTAGTAAAAAAAAATAAAATATAAAACTTTTTCTGTTGATCCCATTTATAATAGTCTCAATATACTTTGTAATGTAGTATTACCTGTTCCCTACTCTCTTCTAGTCTGGATTTCTGTACCAGGCATATGAACTCCATGCGGTCTTCATATCGGACCACCACTCCACTGCCTCCTGGGATCAGCTCCACCAGCCGCCCGTCACTCAGGGGTGTGGTGTACACAAGCTCCTGGCCAAACTTAAAATCAAATGTCTCCTTGTCCATATGCTCCATAGCCTCCAACAACTTCACCTAAGGAATCATGTTTCATCAGTTCCACTGATTACACGTTGGTTAAATCAAGTCACATTTAGCTCTTTATTCAGTACAAATAATTTTGATTCAGGTATAAAGGAGCTCTACAGAAGACAATAGTGTCATACATAATTCAGCTCAATTCAGTTCAAGTTGTTTTGTTCTCATCTTATAGTGGCAGAGCAGTCAAATTGATAATTCAACTGTATAATAATTTTTAGGGATGAACGATATTGGATTTTTGGCAATATGTTGATATTTTTCAACTCATTTTGGCCGATACCGATATATTTCCTTTTGTTTGGAAACAACACCATGTCTCTCCTGTGCAAAATATTTTTAATTTTGGTTAGTTTTTAACAAGAATTTATTTGTTAGAATTAAATGAACAATAATGAAGGTTTTGTGACAATACATTGAAGCTTTGAAAATAACTATAAATAATCTACAGCGGGTAAAATTAGTATTGAACACGTCACCATTTTTCTCAGTAAATATATTTCTAAAGGTGCTGTTGACATGAAATTTTCACCAGATGTCGGTAACAACCCAAGTAATCCATACATACAAAGAAAACAATACAAATAAGTTCAGAAATTAAGTTCTGTGTAATAAATGGGAATGACCCAGGGAAAAGGTATTGAACACATGAAGAAAGGGAGGTGCAAAAAGGCATGGAAATCCAAGACACCAGCAGAAATCTATCAGTAATTAGAAAGCAATCCTGCCCCTAGTCACTGGATATTAATATTAGCTGGTTCAGTCTCAACTGATGGCCTATAAAAAGGTGTCTCATGACCAACGTGTCACACAAGAAACATTTCATGATCGGTAAAAGCAAAGAGCTATCTCAAGACCTTCACAACCTTAGTTGCAAAACATACTGATGGCTTTGGTTACAGAAGGATTTCTATGCTTCTGAATGTTCCAGTGAGCACTGTTGGGGCCATGATCCGGAAGTGGAAAGAACATAATTTCACCATAAGCCGGCCACGACCAGGTGCTCCTCGCAAGATTTCTGACAGAGCAGTGAAAAAAATGATCAGAAGAGATTTCTAAGAGCCAAGGACCACTTGTGGAGATCTTCAGAAAGTCCTGGACTTAGCAGGTACAATTGTTTCAAAGAAAATAATAAGTACAATAAGTAATGCACTCAACCGCCGTGGCCTGTATACACGCTCACCACGCAAGGCTCTATTGCTGAAGAAAAAGCATGTTGAAGCTCGATTAAAGTTTACTGCACCACATTTAGACAAGTCTGTGAAATACTGAGAGAATATAGTCTGGTCAGATGAGACCAAAATTAAACTATTTGGATGCCATAATACACACCATGTTTCGAGGTCAAATGGCACGGCACATCACCCCAAAAACATCATGGTGTGGCACTGGCAAAATTCACGACTAGTTTCTCCATACAGAGGAAGCGTCTTGAAGCTGTCATTAACAACAAAGGCTTCTGTACAAAGTATTAAATAAATTTCAGTAAGCGTGTTCAATACTTTTCCCCTGGGTCATTCTATTTTATGACACAGAACTTAATTTCTGAACTTATTTGTTTTGTTTTCTTTGCATGTATGGATTACTTGGGTTGTTACTGACATCTGGTGAAAATTTCATGTCAACTGCACATTTAGAAATCTATTTACTGAGAAAAATGGTGACGTGTTCAATACTTATTTAACCCTCTGTATATATCAATCACTGCATTTTTTTCCCCAGAAAGATGCAGTGTTAACCCTAACATTTTATTTTAAAGGGGTCATAGGATGCTACATGCACTTTTACAAGTTGTTTGAACTGAAATGTGTGTTGGCAGTGTGTGTACACAACCACCTTATAATGATAAAAATCCACCCAGTGTTTTTTTTAAAAATCTGGTTAAGTGTTTTCCCCTTTCTCAAATCGAGCCGATCTCAGATGCCTGTCTATGTGACGTCACACAGACAGGCCCCTCCCACGATAGTTTGATTGACAGTAGCGTTTCAGCACAGATTGGATTGGTGTCTTACCTTAGACCCGCCCTGAGTGAGCTGTCATCAGTCCGCCACTGTTTCACCGTCGGAGCAGATGTAGACATGAATGACTCCTAACAAGCGATTGAGGTGTTTTGTTGTTCGATGTAATAATGAACATAGCAGCCGTCATTTACTCCCGACATCTGAGCCGCTGAACTCGCGTTTAACCAATGCAGTTTGAGCCAGAAAGAGAATTGATTAGTTCATATCTTGAGTCTTCGGGTTAGAGTCGTTCGTTCATCACGTGACAGCCCCATAAGTTTAACCAATGCAGTCACTCAAACCCGAAGACTTGTCAGATAAGAGGTGAGGTGAGCTAATCATAGACTGAAGACCCAGGTAAACAATGAATTAATCTTTTCTGTTTCTTATAGCAGTTTTGTATTGTGTGTAGTGTGATCAACGTTTGCGTAAGTAGTAGACGTGTTAGGGAAGTAACGCGTAACATTTTAATTCTATTTTGCTAAAATGAACGAAATGACTTGAAAAAAAGATTCGTTCATTTTGCTAAACGAGACTCAAAGGTCCGAGTCGGTAAAATGATCCGAACTTCCCATCACTAGTAAACAGTCTCTCTGAGAGCAGCTCTGAAGAGAGGGGCGGGGTCAGCAGAGCTCATTAACATTTAAAGGAAGAAACAGTCTAAATGTTATATGTGTAGACTATAGAGTGGGGGAACTATGACGTCAGTTTGTAGGCGGATCGGCTGTTAACATCACTGGTTCCCTCAACAAAAAGCCAATAGGATTTTTCCATAGGCTTTTGGATTATCGCAAAAAATAAGCTCTGTGTTCAACCATAGTTCATGAAACTTACACGTTTTGTCCATCAAGATAATCTTCACAAAATAATATAACTTTTATGAATTTTGAAGCCTAAATAAAAGTGCCAGAACTTAAAAGCTAAACTTAGGCTATAAACGAACTACAGCACCACGGTCGCTCGCCTTCAACGTCACCACCACCTGCTCCCGACAACTTTTTCAAACTTATTTTTAACACGTTCAGTGAAAATGATTTACTCTGTATATGAATTTTAATCCATGCTACATGAACCTTTTCATATAAACTGGAATAAATACAAAACTAGAGCCAAACTAAAACTGGAATGAGACATTAGTAATAAATAGTATAGTGAATAAATGAAATAATCATAACTAAAGGACATATGAAAGCACGTATTTCTGTAGGCTACATTTCGAAATAAGGTGCATTAAAAGTCAATAAATATTCAATAAAATTCTAGTGCATTTAATCTATTAAATAACAGCAGAGTGAGCGAGTTTTTGGATATGGTAAGATTAAACTTATTTGAGCTATCATTTTGTTAGGGTGGCTACACAAAATGTTATTTTATCCTTGCTTCAAGAAAATCCTCAATCTATAACAGCTTCATGTGGCCATAAACATTTAATTTTAACGTGGCTTTAAGCACTATGCATCGTTAAAGTTTCACTTTCACCGGGACTAAGCCGGTAAATGTGGTGTTTACATGGAATAATCGTAATATGAGTTTACCTTACGGTGCGAACCCAGAGTCTCCGCTGGGATACATCAGTAGGAAAGCGATAAAACGAGCATCTTCCATCTGAAGACTTGTGTTGCATTACGGGGCAAAAAAAAAAAACATTGTTGAACAACAATATAAAATGCGGGAAACTATTAATTGGTTAATCTACAATAAATTGTACTACGATTGGAAAATACTGTAAATTGATCAACTGTTCGGCGTGATGTTTAATGTCTCCGACAGCACCTGTAGTCCCATTTAGCATCTTGTTAGCAACCGTCTTTTTTAAGAAACGTAACAGTTTGTAAAAAAATCACGAGTGGGGTGTAACTGGTGTGTTTTATGTCGTAGAATAAAACGCTAAAGTATCTTGAGCTTGTGTGAACCAAGGACCTTATTTTAAGGGATTTAACCAAAATCCCATTCAAAAAACCCATCGACTCTGGGACGATGGAACCGGAAGTGCTAAAATGCTAACTCGCTTCCGTGTTTTTGCCTACAAAGTGGCATCATAGTTCCACCACTCTATTTTACTTTTAATTTAATTAATAGTCCAACAGCGCCCCCTACAGATTAAAACTCCTTACCGAACAGGCGTTAGGACCTGGGGGAGGCTGTCACTGCTGCAGCTGCACGTTCTATTACGGTTTACAGCGATCCAAAAGAGTCAATCTAATCATCATTCAGACAAAACTTTGCTTCAAGAATGAGCCACACTGTTGACGTGATCTAATCACTAGCACACCCTGAGCACATGTGAATTAACATATTTCTCTTATAGGCAAGACATATTGGCATCATTTTTCATATATGCTGATGCCGATATTTACATTTAAAGCCATTATCGGCCGATTCCGATATCAATCCGATAATACTGTGCATCCCTAATAATTGTCTTTTAATCCCCAACTAAGCAAGCCAAAGAAGACTGTGGCAAAGAACCCAAACTCCATTAGGTGACAGAAATGGAGGGAAAAAACCTTGGGAGAAACCAGGCTCAATCGAATGACCAGTTCCCCTCTGACCAAGGACTAGTCAGCACCTAGATGCAAAGATAGGACTGAGGGAGAGATGTTTGGGCTTCTTACCAGCACTGAATCTACTGCAGGAAAGTCTTTAGTCCAGCTGACTGCTTCTCCAATCAGCTGCTTCCACACCAGCCCTGGTAAAGCCAGAACCTAAATAATAAATATTATGAAATCTCATTCACTACAGAATGTTCAATTAACACAAAAGTCCCAATGCAATTACACACAAGACCAGCACTCACCAGAAAGTCTTTTCCGCGAAGAGCTGCACCCATTAGTTGCCCAATCCACTCAAACTTGTGGAATTCTCGGCATGAAGGATTTGGCACATAGAAGTCTCTGGCCTCTCCAGCCCCCTGATCCAAAAACAGTTTAATCATTATATTATGATAAGTTAATAACTACCTTGTCCGTTACATTAGAGTGAAGTCAAGTTAGTTGTTACCTGGTTAGAAGTTCGTGTGAAGAATGGAAGTGGCATGGGGCACTCTGATGAGCTGGGACAAAGCTCTTCAGACATGTCTGCCAGGCTGTCGCGAAAACCACCACCTATAAGACAGAAATTTCAGGTGAGTATATAGCGTTTTATTGCAGACATGAGAATTATTGTGGGTGTGAGGAAGCTTATCTCTGTGTGACCTTGATCAATGATGCCTTCTGCAATGAATTTACACTCCCACCATTGGTCATATCGTGCTGGCCACCTGTAAGAAAGAGAAAAATATTTGTGTCAATCATAACTAATGTGTTATGAAGCATTTTGACTATTTAAAAACTAGGGATGCTCCGATACCCCTTTTCGCCTCCGATACCGATTCCGATACCTAGAGTTCGGTATTGGCTGATACCGATCCGATACCAGTGAAGTTTTTTTCCCTCATTTAAATAATTGTAGAATTTATATATCTCTGTGTGTGGAACTGATAATCATTCTTTCACAATCTACTAGATAAAGACTACTTCATTATAAAGAAAAATAAAAAAAAAAAATGGCACTATCGGAGCTGATACCCTATATGAATATCGGATCGGCGCATCCCTGTTAAAAACAGCAAGTACTATAAAACAACTTCTGGAATTCTAAAAAACAACCACCTGTAGTCCAGAGTCTTCTCATACTTGTCAGACGGCTTCAGACCCTCATACACCTGCATAAACAATAAAGAATATGGTAACACTTTATTTTGATGGTCCCTTTTGAACATTCTGTTGACAATAAGTAATGTTGCACCTACATGTCTACTAACTCTCATCAGAGTATTAGTAGACTGTTTGCTTAATATCTGCTAACTCTTTATTGTCATGGTCTCCCAACAGACATTCTACTGACTATAAGTAACTTTGCAAGTACATGTCAACTTATTCTAACCCTAACCCTACCAGTCTACTAATACTCTAATAATACTCGAATATTCACTCTAAATCACCCTTCAAATGTTTGTGGTCGAGAGGATTTTAAAAATGCTTTTAAAAATTTCTTATGCTCACCAAGGCTGTATTTATGTTTGAAAATACAGTAAAAACAGTAATATTGTGAAATATTATTATAATTTTAAATAACTTATATTATTTAATATATTTTAAAATGTAATTTATTCCTGTGATGACAAAGCTGAATATTCAGCAGCCATTACTCCAGTCAAGTGACACATGATCCTTCAGAAAATGATTCTAATATACTGATTCGGTGGTCAAGAAACATTTCCTATTATCATCAATGTTGAGAACAGTTGTGCTGCTTAATTAATATTTTGGTGGAAATACTTTTTCAGGATTCTGTGATGAATAGAGAAAACAGCATTTATTTGAAATAGAAGTCTTTTGTAATATTTTAAATGTCTTCACTGCCACTTCTGATCAATTTAATTTGTTCTTGCTGAACAATACAGCCTTTATTTCTTAAAAAAAAAACTTTGTGACACCAACTTTTGTGAATATTCAGCACCCATTTCTCCAGTCAAGTGACACATGATCCTTCAGAAAATGATTCTAATATACTGATTCGGTGGTCAAGAAACATTTCCTATTATCATCAATGTTGAGAACAGTTGTGCTGCTTAATTAATATTTTGGTGGAAATACTTTTTCAGGATTCTGTGATGAATAGAGAAAACAGCATTTATTTGAAATAGAAGTCTTTTGTAATATTTTAAATGTCTTCACTGCCACTTCTGATCAATTTAATTTGTTCTTGCTGAACAATACAGCCTTTATTTCTTAAAAAAAAAACTTTGTGACACCAACTTTTGAACAGTAGTGCATCTCATGCAACCACAGAACAATGGATTCAGTAAACGTATTGACACTTGTTTTGTGGACTACCTGAGTGAAGACAGCATTTTTACACGTGGGGTCCAGAGTGGGATTGTCACGGTGCTCCATGGCAAGGCGACGGTTGATGTAAAGGCGGGGCATGAAGTTAGGCTTACTGGTCTCAGAGTCCTTCAGGGACTGGGTGATGAGGGCAGAGCGACGCTTGGACAACAGCAGGAACTGCTTTATGCTCTAAGAGCAGCACAACATTTGAGGAAACAGAAAAAAAAAGGTTTGGAACATAAATTCCTGATAGCAATGGCAGACAAGGGAAGAAGTAGGGCAGAAAAGTACAAATTTCACATTGATAATTTAAGTAACTGATGTGAAAGATGAAGAACAACATGTACGCATATACACAAACTATTCACTGAAGGTGTAGAGAATGGCACAAGATGAATTTGAGGTAGTCAAGAGTACTAACTTTGATCTGGTTGAATGTTCCAAGCCTCAATCTTGAAAACAAATTTCTCAAATGTTACATTACATACGCATTATATTTTAAGAACATGGGGAGCTATTGCTTACAACTCATACAAAAAGATGCCTTAAAAGAACTGTTACAATTCAAGAAAAATCTGGGCATACCGGTTTAATATAATCTATCCATTTATTCCAAATTAGAAAAAAATCTTCTATCTGAGTTCTTAATGAAAAAGATCTTCTTGATTTTTCCATCACATATATAATATGTATTTTATCAATCCACTCTTCAACTGTGGGTGACTCTGGCTTTAGCCATTTTTTTGTAATTACTTTTTTACTAGCCGCCAGAAGAATTAACAACAATTTCTTATCCTTCTTGTTCCACCCATCTAAGTTTATATTACCCAAATATAGAGATTCACAATTAAAAACAATCTCTACTTCAAAAACAGCTTCCAGATTCCTTTTAATTTCTGACACCCCCCAAAAATATGGTAGTGGTTCGCTTCCTTTTCCCCACATAATCTCCAGCAGCTAGTACCCTTCCCTTGGTGTTTTTTCTGTGATGGTGTAATAAAGAACTTAATAACATTCTTCCAACAAAATTCTCTCCACATGGCTGAGCTTGTAGACTTCCATTGTGTTTTACAAATTTTCTCCCAATCCTCATCTGAGACATTAAAATTCCCTGCCATTTTCCATTTGTCTCTAACATAAAATGTGTTTTCGGGTACAGTTTGGAGAAATCCATTACATAATTTTGAGATAATCTTATTACATGATTGAGCCTGTCTCAGTGATTTTCAATATTTCTGGTTTGATATTACATTCAATATAGTGCCTCACTTGAAGATTTCTATAGATGTCATTTTGATTAAGCCCATATTTTCCCTTTAGTGATTCAAAGCTTTGGATTTTGCCCTTGTTGAAAAATGTGTAATAATTAAAAATGCCTAGCTTAGCCCAGATTCGAAATCGGTCATCTATTCTGTTTGGGACAAAATCAGTATCAAAGGCACACCATCTTAATATTTTCGATGCATCTTCCAAACCACCTATTTTCTTAGCTTGATGCCAAATTTTAAGTAATAAATTGATCCATGGGTTTCTTTCCTTAATCATTCTACTTCTTAGTTTGTTATCATCAATAAGGGGAGATAACGGAGACTCTAACATCATCCCTCTTTCTATTTCAATCCATCTTGCTGAATATATTGGACTACTCCAGCAGACTTAATTGGGCCGCGTAATAATATTGTTGTAAGCATGGGAGGCCTAACCCACCTTTTTCTTTACTTAATAGTAATGTTTTAAATCTTATTCTGGGTTTTTTCCCCTGCCATAAAAATCTAGATATTTATTTATTCCATTTTGTAAATTGTTGATTCGAAATTTCTACTGGTAGTGTCTTATAAAAATACAATAATTTTGGTAGAATGATCATCCGCACTGAATCAGCTTTGGAACTTAGACTATACAAAGGAATAAACGTACGTAATAAATCAGATTTTATTTATTTTATTCAAGGGACCGTCATTTAAATCAAATAATTTTGAATGGTCTCCAGACAAATTTACTCCTAAATAATTAATTGATTTTGTATCCCATTTTAAATTATATTTCTCTTTAATTTGTCTAGGTGGATCATAATTAAATGTTAATACTTGGGTTTTTGAGACGTTCAGTTTGTAACCAGATATGGCCTCATACCCCTCAAGGAAGTTAAATAGTGTAGGAAGTGACTTTGTAGGTTGGCACATATATATCAATATATCATCGGCAAAGAGGGCTAATTTATGCTCTCCGGATCCCATATCCATCCCTTTAATTGAATGGTTTTGCCTAATCCATTGGCTCAAAGGTTCAATAAATATGGCAAAAAGGAGTGGTGAAATGGGGCACCCCTGTCTTGTGCCCCGCTCTAATTTAAATGGATCTGATAAACCTCCATTAATTTTAATCCTTGCATAAGGCTTATCATATAATGTTGTAATTATTCCAGTAAAATTCTTGTGAAATCCAAATTTTGCTAATACCTTGTATAGAAAACTCCATCTCACGGAGTCAAAGGCTTTCTCTGCATCTAAACTCAATAGTGTAGCTTCCACCTTATGTTTTGAAATGAAACTAAGAATATGTAAAGTTCTTCTGATGTTGTCTGATGCTTGCCTTTGACAAATAAAGCCTGTTTGATCTAAATTAATGAGGTCTGGGAGAATCTTTTCTAATCTCCGTGCTAAAATGGAGGTAAACAACTTGTAGTCAACATTTAAAACCCTAATTGGCCTATAGTTACCACATTCCAACTTATCTTTTCCCTCCTTTAAAATGACCGATATAATCGCTTCTCTCCAGGAAGGTAAGATTTCCCTTTTTTGTACTACCCAACTGTAAGCCTTTAATAAAGTTGGGGCCAAATGATCGAACATGAATTTGTACCATTCCGCAGGGTAGCCGTCCACCCCTGGTGATTTGCCTGTCTTTAATCTGGCCACGGCTACTTTTAACTCCTCCACTGTAATTTCCGCTAATAAAGATTTATTCTGTTCCTCTGACACTGTGGGTAACTCTAATGAGGCTAAAAATGAATCCATCTGCAGATCGTTATTAATTTTAGGTTGTGAATACAAAACTTTATAAAAATTTTCAAAACTCTGCTGTATTTGCTCTAGTTTACAATATGTCTCCCCGTATCATATAATGTTCTAATCATTCCAGTAAAATTCTTGTGAAATCCAAATTTTGCTAATACCTTGTATAAAAAACTCCATCTCACGGAGTCAAAGGCTTTCTCTGCATCTAAACTCAATAGTGCAGCTTCCACATTATGATTTGAAATGAAACTAAGAATATGTAAAGTTCTTCTGATGTAGTCCGATGCTTGCCTTTGACAAATAAAGCCTGTTTGATCTAAATGAATGAGGTCTGGGAGAATCTTTTCTAATCTTCTTGCTAAAATGGAGGTAAATAACTTATAGTCAACATTTAGAACATTAATTGGCCGATAGTTACCACATTCCAACTTATCTTTTCCCTCCTTTAAAATGACCGATATAATCGCTTCTCTCCAGGAAGGTAAGATTTCCCTTTTTTGTACTACCCAACTGTAAGCCTTTAATAAAGTTGGGGCCAAATGATCGAACATGAATTTGTACCATTCCGCAGGGTAGCCGTCCACTCCTGGTGATTTGCCTGTCTTGTATTTGCTCTAGTTTACGATGTATCTCCCCGGTTTGAGTATTTCTGATTTTATTGATCTGCTTGTTGTTTCCTTAATCTGTAGGATAATAATAATTTTAATGATTTTCCCCCCATTTCATAGTATCTTTCTTTTAAGAACAGAAGTTTCTTTTGTAATTCTTTAGAATATATTTCATCTATTTCTTTAACTGTTTTTTTAATATCTTGCTTAACCTTATGATTTATTGTAGCCCTGTGTTCGTTCTGTAGTCTTTTTAGTTTAATTTCAAGGTCTATAAAGTTGGGGCCAAATGATCGAACATGAATTTGTACCATTCCGCAGGGTAGCCGTCCACCCCTGGGGATTTGCCTGTCTTTAATCTGGCCACGGCTACTTTTAACTCCTCCACTGTAATTTCCGCTAATAAAGATTTATTCTGTTCCTCTGACACTGTGGGTAACTCTAATGAGGCTAAAAATGAATCCATCTGCAGATCGTTATTAATTTTAGGTTGTGAATACAAAACTTTATAAAAATGTTCAAAACTCTGTTGTATTTGCTCTAGTTTACAATGTATCTCCCCGGTTTGAGTATTTCTGATTTTATTGATCTGCTTGTTGTTTCCTTAATCTGTAGAATAACAATTTTAATGATTTTCATAGTATCTTTCTTTTAAGAACAGAAGTTTCTTTTGTAATTCTTTAGAGATGTAATGGATATCATTTTACCTCTTACTACTGCCTTTAGTGCATCCCATAATATTCAGAATCTTATATAACCTCTACATATTTATAACTTCAAAATAGTGCTTCTACAACAGCTTATACATATAAAATGGTAATTGGCCCCAAAAATTAATTAGACTTTTAAACCACACATAAAAATGCATGAATGTTATCACATTAGATAACAAAATAGCAAAGTGACATTTATTTTAAAAGAAAATATCCCAAGCACACTTTCCAAACAAAATATTGCACCAAAAATGTTTGTTAGGCTTTAAATAATAATTAGGGCTGCACGATAAATCGCATGCGATATTTAATGCGCATCTTGTCAGAAAGCCGGTTCTGTAATCAGCGGTAAATCTCCATCACGTGCTGACTTACTCATCTATTGATACATCACTGTATTTCTTGAGATTATCTCCCTCTCCACCATATACAGTCACTCTTTTGGGCATGTAGTTATCATCTGTTGAGTCCACTGTTAATATCAGTTTGCTAAAAGAAGAGAAAACAAAATAGTTTATTTTGTTCCTGATCAGCTTTTTTAATCTGAATGAAATCTGGCACAGTTTTCTGCAGTCTGATTAGCAAAAAAAACACATAATAAGGTTTGAAATGAAATAAAAATCTGATTTTGTGGAATGTGTCTCAGTCTGAATGATCAGATCTGATTTCACTTGCAAAATGACAGTTCAGACAGTCAGTCCCAAAGGTGACTAGCAGATGAGCTGCCTTTACTTGACCACAGTGCCTCTCTTCATGTGCAGCCGGATCCAGTGCTGTCCCTGCATGCCATCGCTCTCCCAGAATGTCTCAGTGTCTCCATCTGTCAGGCAGCTTGCGCCACCACTGGGGTCCTCCTTCAAACAGAAAAACTCACTTATTAGTCTAGAACACCTGATATGTTCATGGCTCTCTGCTCTTCAATATAATGTAGAATAATACTAAGCCCTCACATACCGAACTAGAAGACACATCAATGCTGGTCACGCATTGCTTCACGCTGCCAAGGTTTTCATCTTCTTTCCCAATGTGGTCATAGAAGTAGTGTACTAGGTCCTCATCACATTCAAACGTCCATGTAGGAGGTACATACCTGGAAGACAGAGTTTGCATACAATCCATCACAGGATTAGGCAGATCTGGGTCAATAACATCATGCTCATTTTTATTCCAATATCTATTAATTTATTCAAAAAAGAAAAAAAAAAGAAAAACGCCTTATAAAAAGAAAGAACTTTAGTTTGGAATAATATTTTGTTATTACCATTATTTCTTAGGAACAAAATATCTTGACACAACTGCTTCTTAATATTAGAATATATTAATTTGACTTGTTCACCAAATGCAAGCCATGTGGTGCAAACATGCAGATTTTTTTCTTTACATTTTTGTGTCAAAGCATCCACTCACCTCAGTTTGCGAACAGCGACCTCATCCGGCTCTGCCACCTTGGGTTTGGCACCCATGTGTAAGGAGTTTTCCACATCCATCACCTGCTCCCACCTACAAAACCATTCAGGAAAAATGTTGGTACTTTACATTCACTGAATTGTCAGGATACAGTTATTTATAATCAACACTTTAATATATTAATATACATTTTACGCAGACTGGGAATCCAAGTACTAAGCTGAATATGTCAGACCGCCCAGTTAAATTTCAGTGGCAGCTTATATTTAAAGTGCCCCTATTATGCCATTTTTAAGGTTGCTAATATAGTTTGTGGTAATTATAAGATGTGATAAAACAAATTTACTCTCACAGCGTAGGATACAGCGTCTTCTCGACATGATGTTAACCACAGGGAAATTTGACTGTTTGTGGGTGGGCAAGTTGGCGAAGTAACTTAGAACATTAATGCAGACATTATGCAAATGTGTTACTTCATGACGTAGAGCCGTAACAGAATAAGATTCGAATTCCTGACGACTCGTTTAGGCGATTGCGAGCCGACTTTTTTTTTTTGATAGACAATAACTTTATTTATCGTGCACTGTAGGCTTATTAGCTTCAAAATAACACTAGTCAAGAAAAAAAGCCTCTTGGGATTTTCATAAAAGGTCTTTGTTTGTTTGAAACGCCCAAGACGAGGTCACCTCCTTTACTTAAATGTTAAGTATGTCATTTTTTTTATTTGAAAATACTTTAAAGTGCCCCTATTATGCTATTTTTAAGGTTGCTAATATTGTTTTATGAGTCTTCTAAAACAGGTTTACATGCATGGAAGGTCAAAAAACACGTTAGTTTTCTCAAAAAATAGATTTACTTTTACCTCATTTCTAAATGATTCGTCAACGACTCGTGCGAAGCAGTTCAAAGAATCAGTCTCTCTAAACCCCTCCTTTCTGTGAGCCCTCACTGCTGTGATTGGTCAGATGGCGCAGTCCTTTGTGATTGGTCCAGAGCCGTAGAGGGATTGGCTCTGGATTGGTCTACCGTGTACAGCGCGTGTCGGAAACGAAACGCCCATTGCCATGACGGAATGACAGCCCTGGAGACTTGTCAATACATAGAAAAGATGGTATCGATTGTACCTTACCAATTCGAGCTGAAGTCTGATGATGAAACGGTTGAACTGGCTGATTGACAAGAGACTGATTCGCAAGCACGACTGGAGCAGGATGTTTCTCAGTGGTAAGTGTCAAGTGTTAACAAGTTTGTGGTAATTATAAGATGTGATAAAACAAATTTACTCTCACAGCGTAGGATACAGCGTCTTCTCGACATGATGTTAACCACAGGGAAATTTGACTGTTTGTGGGTGGGCAAGTTGGCGAAGTAACTTAGAACATTAATGCAGACATTATGCAAATGTGTTACTTCATGACGTAGAGCCGTAACAGAATAAGATTCGAATTCCTGACGACTCGTTTAGGCGATTGCGAGCCGACTTTTTTTTTTTGATAGACAATAACTTTATTTATCGTGCACTGTCGGCTTCACAACTTTGCAGATAATTTATGTTCACATACAGCTACATGACACACTGCATGAAAGGTAATATTCAAAAAGGCATAATAGGGGCACTTTAAAATAATTGACTGAGGTGTTACCGTAAGACTGCAAAACCATTTTCTGCTATAATAAAGCAAATACAATTGTTTAAAGATTTGTGGTCTGTAGTTTTTTTTTAAAGCCTTTTATGCTCACCAAGCCTGCATTAATCAATCAATCAAATATTGAGTAAAACAGTAATGTTGTAAAATATTATTCCAATTAAAAATAGCTGTTATCTATTTTAATAATATTTTAAAATATATTTAGATGTATTCCTGGGTTGGCAAAGCTGAATTTTCAGCAGCTATTACTCCAGTGTCACATGATCAAATGTCAAATGATCCTTCAGAAATCATTTGAATATGCCATATTGGGAGCTCAAGACACATTTATTATTATTATCGATATTGAAAACAGTTTAATACTTTTGTGGAAACCATGATCCTTTTCCATTTGAAAGTTCAAAAGAACAGCATTCATTTGAAACAGAAATCTTATGTAAGATTATAAATGTCTTTAATGCCACTATTGATCATTTGTTCAATCCTTACTGAATAAAAGTAGTAATTCCTTTAAAAAAAAAACTGACCACAGACTTTTGGACGTTTGGCTCCCAACATGTTGCTCACAATTTTACCGTTCAATAAACTGAAGTTATGTACATCATGGATCAGTGAATTAGAGAATGGTGGCCAATGGTGACACAGACCTGCTACACGGCTTGTGGTCATAACCAAACAGCTGCTGCTGGCGGCTGACAGTGTCGGGAGATTCCACCGGCACAAGCCTGTCTCCACCTTCTGTGTGTTTACACACCAGGATCCAGCCCTCCTCTATGTCAAGAGCCAGGCCAGCACGATAATCCTCCAGCTGCTCCTGTGATGGACAGAACAGTCAAACAATCACAGTGACAAACAAAACAGGTTGACTCACATTTGAATGCCCATTGATCAGAAGAGTGGAAAATTCTGAGAGCCACACACACACACATTACGGACCAGGAAGTCCTGTGTATTCAGAGAGCAATAATGATACAGCAGATCAATCAAAATACCTTCAGACACCAGTTCCCGACAACAGCCCAAACAAATAGTGCATATACCTTGCTTATTTTGACCCACAGACCGTGGCTGTTGCAGTACTCTTCCCCTGTTGTCCGTATACATGTGCCTTTTTTGGGCTCGATGTTACACTTGCATAATTTCTTGTGTGGAGCCTGATGTGGGCTTTCCCACACCGACACCACACTCTTGCCTCCTGAGTTGCCAGCTGTTGACGAAGACGCGGAAGCGGAGCCCGACGACGAGTCCTTACAGATTTTGTAGCAAACCTCTTTCGGCACGTAACACAGGGACTCGGGCAGAGCTTCACTTTTTCGGAAACACTCAATGCACTTGTTTAAAAACCGTATCCTTCCCAAGAGGGTGTGAGGGTTGTCGTCTGGAGACATCTCCTCCTCAAGTTTGAGTGCGCTAGCCGAGAGCTAGCTGAGGATGTGTCAACACCAACACTGAGCAGTTCGGCCGTCAGCGAGCATTACCCTCGCATATGCTTTCCCGGTTTGTCCGCTTTTACTGAGATCCGGTGTAATAAACGAACCGTACGACAAAAGGTCTAGATACAGTTGAGCATTGTTACTCCCGCCAGAGCTTTCTCGCGGATACTGGCATCTGTCAAGACAGCTTCTTCTTCTTCTTCTTCTTTCCAGTTTAACGGCGGTTGGCATCCAACTTATTGGTGCATTACCGCCCCCTTCTGCTCCGGAGTGTGGATCAGATAATCGTTAACTATTCCCATTTCCCCCTAAAACTTACACATCACTCACATTGTCCCCTCACATTAATATCCACACACACATCATACATCAAATCCTGCTTAAAACCCCTGCTTCCCTTAAAAAAGTAATCAATATTCTACTCGTCAAGACAGCTATGTATCTCCACCAGTCTAAAGGGCGATATCCGCCCATGTGTGTTTACTCATTCCCCCTACTGGATACACTGCCTGTTACACTAAGTTACCCTTTTTTAAAATTGAATAAAACTGTTCAAATTGAATAAAACTGAAAATGTCGATTCTTTTGCTTATTTTTATTTTGATAAGTATTATTCTCTTTGAATGAATTGCTCATTTCTATTCAGTGGGCTGTTTTCCAGAAAAAACAGAAAAGAAGGTTGAAGAAATCATTTTTTTAAGCAAAATATGAATTCGTTCATTAAAGACACGATTTTCTTTAATTTGACTAATGTTCTTGATGTTTTTGAAGTAAATATGGATAACCAGATGTTATATTTTTGTCATTGGCGTTGTATAATAAAAGTAGGGCAAAAGTCACTAGAGCGACGGTGCTTAATCACGTGATAAAACAGAGGCCGATGATTGGTTAGTACTTCATGTTTTCTGGGGGTGAACATTGTAAGGACATTGAAGGATCTGAGCATTGTCACTAAGAAATAACGATGATTTTTAATAAGGTAAGTACGCATTTCTATTGACGTAATTGTTGAACAGTTTTTATTTTGCACATACTCGCAATTTTATTCATCTCAAATTAAGAGAAAGCTAGCCTAGCGCTTGGTAGTTAAATTAGCTGAATTCCAACAGCTAGTCTACGCAGTTAAATTAGTGAGAAAATCATTGCATCTGGAATTAGCGTATGTAGTTTTCCTAATTGTACGTAGTACGGAGCCCGGGAAGTCACCTGTAGGAGGAAAAAAAACAATCCGTGGCGACGGTTTTGCAATCCGTCCCCTCAGTTTATAAACCGTACTCACGAATTCTTAAACTGTTCCCTCGGTTTAACAAATCGTGCCCACGGATTAATAAACCGTACCCACGAATTTCCAATCCGTGCGCTCAGATTTTGTAAACCGTACCATCGGATTTTGAATCCGTACCCACAAATTCATAATCCGTGCGAACGCTTTCGCAATCCGTTCCCTCGGGTTTGTAAACCGTAAACTCATGGATTTGTGGCCCCGCCCCCACCGGCAGATTCAACCACGCATAGTATTGTGTTTATTAAAAACATTATTTTCCATAGTAGACTGAGGGGACGGATTGCAAAACCGTCGCCACGGATTGTTTTTTTTTCCTCCTACAGGTGACTTCCCGGGCTCCGTATTATTGTGATGAGTTAATTGGTAAATTTAATAAAGTTTCAGCTCTTCTCCTGCTTGTAGATTCACTTTTACTTTTATAACCCTGTCTATAAACAACCTTATCTTGTCATACTGTATGTAAATAAATATAGTGTAACATACTCATTCTTTATGCGATTTTATTAATTTTTATTTTATACAATTAAAATAAAATAAAAGTGATTAAGTGCAATAATGTTGTATATAGGTAGGTTTGTCTATTATTTTAATCATTTCCTTGTTAGCTGTAGGGACATTATCTGCACTGATAAATCTTTAAAACTGTTATGTCAGTGCATAAATGTGTATTTAATCATTGTCCAACAGGTTTTGAGGGCAGGTTTTCAGGCTGGACTTAGGTTTCAGAGTACTGGACCTCAAGCTAGTGCCAGAGCAGCTACTGCTGCATTGAAAGAATCTCTTGGAGGCTTCAGCTTTGGTATGTATTATCATCCTCTGCTCACTGTGTTTTCAAAAAACCAAGGCATTGCTAGATCATCCAAACACATTATTCCTCAATTTAACAGAACTAACTGATCAGCAGAAAGAGTTCCAGGAGGTGGCAAGAAAGTTTGCACGGGAGGAGATTGTCCCAGCTGCCCTGTCATATGACAAAAGTGGTGAAGTAGGTTTTTTAAATCCATGTGTCCACCATTTTGCATTTATATATTTTTAGATTTGAGGGGAAAAAAAGTAAACTCTTGATTTCCTCTTTGCAGTATCCATTTCCTCTCATTAAGAGAGCATGGGATTTGGGTCTAATTAATGGACATATTCCAGAGGACTGTGGTAGGTACTGATGCCCAAAAATGATTATTCTGTCATAATTTCTTCACCTTCATGTAAATACTAAAACCTGTATGACTTTCTTTCATGAAACATAAAAGGAGACATTTGAATAATGTACTACTAATTGCTTGTTTCTATGCAATTATACAATAAAAGTATCATAAAAGTAGTCCATATGACTTGTACTTTACAAAATCATATCTGAAACCTAGCGATGCACGATATTATCGGACTGATATCGGAATCGGCCGATAATGGCTTTAAATGTAAATATCGTCACCGGCCCGATATGAAAAATTAGGCCGATATGTCTTGCCGATAAGAGGAATATGTTAATTCACATGCTTAGGGTGTGCTAGTGATTAGATCACGTCAGCAGTGTGGCTCATTCTTGAAGCAAAGTTTTGTCTGAATGATGATTAGATTGACTCTTTTGGATCGCTGCATTTAATCTGTGAAAACACGAACAGAATGACGCGTTCGGTGTATGATAGAGTAAACAGTAAGCACGTGCAGCGTAGTGATGTCATTCGCAAACGAGCCGGCTCTAAGAGCCGATTCTTTGTAGCGAACGAGAAGAGCCGACTCTTCAGCCGGAGCCTTCTATTTTAGCCCAATTTAGCAATTGTGAATGGTTTGTGTGTTGGTGAGCAATTTTTTATTCAGTGTTTTTATAAAAGCCTTATTTTTACGCATTTTTTCGTTACAAAAAAACAAAAAAAAAATACACATGCGGCTAATCACATGGGAAGATAGACTAGGATCATACCATTATGTGAAAG
>NW_015627538.1:988723-992340 GCF_001515625.1 Sinocyclocheilus rhinocerous
AATTTAGCAATTGTGAATGGTTTGTGTGTTGGTAAGCAATTTTTTATTCAGTGTTTTTATAAAAGCCTTATTTTTACGCATTTTTTCGTTACAAAAAAACAAAAAAAAAATACACATGCGGCTAATCACATGGGAAGATAGACTAGGATCATACCATTATGTGAAAGTAGTAAGGGGGACACACGCTCCGAAGATAGCGAGTGTAGTGGTAAAGGCCAGGTACACAGAGCGACAGAGAGAGGCGGGGGATCCGGATTTAAACGCAAGCGTCCAATCCAATATCGTGCATCCCTACTGAAACCATAAGAAAGCTTGGGAACAGACTGACATTTAGGATGTTAATAGATTAAATGAGGCACAAAAGTCATGCGAAACCCTTTTATGGTGTATTTTATGGCAGTTTAGAGCTTGGCACCATCTAGTCTCACGTAGCAAGACCTTCAGACTGATGGCAGAAGGTCTGGACCCCATTGCAGTTTTCATTGGACATCTGACTGACATGTAAAGCAATCACAGTTTGTTCTGTTCAGAGTCATGTTTAGGGGTGTGAAAATGTAAAGTCGATGTCCCTACAATAACAGACCGGCGTGCAACCAATCATTAATCAAGAATGTCGTCTTAAGTGGTCAAGAGACTATGCTATGAACTTCACATACCTTTGAAAATCCAGGTTTTAATTGATCCTGACAAGCGCTCATTGTCATAGTTGTAAACACGGCGGCTTTCTTCTTTTGTGAGGCAGTTTGGCCTCAAGGCTTTGTTTCCAAGTGGGCCATCAAAGAATGGGATGGGACACGCACATCTCCCGGAAATCCTGTAGAATTCAAACAATCAGATGACAACTTCAAAATTCTCAAAGTGTTTGCTATTTTGTGTGCCTAATTCATCAGATGCTTAACCAACACTCAATAGGTGTAACGTCTAAGGCTGAGACTAGGCAACCTCAGGCTTCCTTCTTTTCATGGTATTGAAAAGCGTACCCAAGATATACTTCACAAATGTACATTTTGTGTTTAATGGAAGAAAGTAAGACATAGGAGTTTGGTACAACATGAAGACAAACATTTCTTTCATTCTGACCATGTTGCATTTTGCTATATGTTTCAGGTGGTATGGGTCTGGGCATATTTGATTCCTGTCTCATCACAGAAGAACTGGCCTTTGGCTGCACTGGGGTACAGACAGCCATTGAGGCAAACTCTCTGGGAGTAAGTGCAGTTTTATGAAAGTGTGCATCATTTAATATTTAAATGAAATGGTCATTTGTGCATGCCAGAATTTATTGTTGTAAGTTAAATTTTAATGTGATTTTTTTTCCATGCAGCAAATGCCCGTCATTATTGCTGGTAATGATGCCCAGAAGAAGAAATATTTGGGCAGAATGGCAGAAGAACCACTAATGTGTGTAAGTGTGTCATCGTTTTTCTAATCATTAATATTTTTATGATTTATGAAGCATTCCTTTTAGTAGTACATAGACATCCGCTTGTGCTTATCAAAATGTGACTGTGTCGACAGGCATACTGTGTGACCGAGCCGGGAGCTGGCTCTGATGTGGCTGGGATAAAGACCCGGGCTGTTAAGAAAGGAGACGAGTATGTGGTCAATGGTCAGAAAATGTGGATCACCAATGGAGGAAAAGCAAACTGGTAGGTAAACTACTTATTCCGTAACTCATAATTGTGTTTTGGATCTATTATCAATCCTTCTGTTTGCATTTATAGGTACTTCCTTCTGGCCCTCACAGATCCCGATCCCAAATGCCCTACTAGCAGGGCTTTCACAGGCTTTATTGTTGAAGCTGACACCCCAGGAGTCCAGCCTGGCAGAAAGGTACAAGCTGCTGACAACTGCAGTCTGATGCACTCAGATAATACTTATACACTTATATTAATTACACTAAGAGATTCTGCACAATTTGCTTATGTCTACATTCTTTTGTTCAACAGGAATTGAACATGGGACAGAGATGCTCAGACACCAGGGGCATCACGTTTGAGGATGTAAGAATCCCGAAGGAGAATGTTTTGATTGGAGAAGGAGCCGGCTTCAAGATTGCCATGGGTGCATTTGACAAGACTAGACCACCAGTAAGTGTTCTTTTGCAGTTATTATTGCTAACAAATTCTTCATCGTACTATATAAATAACCTCTTGATGTTTTTCAGGTGGCTGCAGGTGCCACAGGACTTGCACAGAGAGCACTGGAAGAGGCCACAAAGTATGCTTTGGAAAGAAAGACTTTTGGCAAGTTTATTGCAGAGGTAGGTGTCTGTTTCAATCGACATATTTGATAACCCAGACTGATATCATGAGGTTAATAAGACTGTAATCAGACTGTGTTTGTTTTCTGACCCCAGCACCAGGCTGTGTCATTCCTTCTGGCTGAAATGGCCATGAAAGTTGAACTTGCCAGAATGGCCTATCAGAGAGCAGCCTGGGAAGTGGATCAGGGCCGCAGGAACACCTACTATGCCTCGATCGCTAAGGCCTTTGCTGGAGACATTGCAAATCAGTGTGCCGCTGATGCCGTCCAGATCTTTGGTGGGAATGGTTTCAATAGTGAATATCCTGTGGAGAAGCTGATGAGAGACGCTAAGATTTACCAGGTAAGGATTGTAGACCCAACTTTGTTTATTTGAATTGGTAAAGATTCTGAAATGTGACTAATGTCTTATTGTCTGCATCCACAGATTTATGAAGGGACTGCACAAATCCAACGGCTCATCATCTCAAGAGAACACCTTGGGAAATTCAAACAATGAACCTGTAAACCCAGACTTCCATGCCATAAACTAAGCGTTTGGTTGAGTGTCTTTTGTAAATGATAATGATTTTTTTTTTTTTTTGATCAATAGATCTCAGGATTGTATCTCACAGATTGTAAATTGCCTAGACAGATCTCCAGTTGCCTTATGTCATATCAGCATGCCTTGCCGTCTTTGTGTTGAACAACTAAGTTGATCAAAGCTGAACAAAGTAACATAGTTACACAGCTCTTCCTTAGATTCTTTTTGTTACCATGTCCTGAAAACAAAAATAAATAATCTCCTTTAAAAACACTTGTAATTTTATTGCCCAAATATCTACCAAAATGTTAATTAATATTAACCTATAAAATGCAATATTTAGCTTTGTCCTACATTTTGAGTGCAACACTGCGATTGCGACTTAATGATTTCCACCAATACAAGTAACTTCATTTGGACCTACACAATGTTGGGTAGACAAGTGCTTATCTCATTGTCATCACTTTCTATTTTTTTACACAAATTGTAATTTTAACTGCATTTGTCAAGCTCAACCATTCAACTCCATTACCACATTTATGGAAAAATAATGAACAAACAAATATTAATATTTAATTTATGGTAAATATGTTTATTAGCAACTAAACCAACATTTGGTCCCAAACTACAGTAGTTTACTGAGGGATGGCTTAAATTTGGATAAATAATATTTTGTATAATACTGATGCATTTTTTTTAAATGTTTATATATTGAAAAACAACAAATCAAGATTTTAAATGGTTTAAAATGTCCCAAATCTCAAACTAATTTAGCATTACTAATTAGCTTTATCTACTATTATTTATATATATATATATATATATATAT
>NW_015627538.1:992634-993381 GCF_001515625.1 Sinocyclocheilus rhinocerous
AATCTCAATCAATACCCCGGAGGGTGGATTTATTGGTGTGGTGGGTGATAGGGAGAAAGGTCCAGGTAGGTGCTCCGGTGCCGTGAGTGCTCTCTTCCTTCTTCCCAGTGCAGTGGGTCCGTGCTGTGCTCCTGTGGGGCTGGTCGGTCACACGCTGCTGTCTGTGGGAGAAATGAGAGGGCGAGTTAGTGCTTAGTCTCATGGAGAAGTCTCCCAGATGGCAGGGCTTGTGTGGCTTATGTGGCCGCCGCCTGATGAGCTGCAGCTGTGACTGATCAGCCTGTGACGAGGACGGGCAGGTGTTCCTCGCTTGTTTCCAGGGCGATGCTGATGAAGCTTCAGGACGCTCGTCACACAGCCGGTCCAACAGCTCATCCACCCGAAGCATGGGGTATCTGTCGAACTCGGAGACCTCGTTAAGGCGGCGGAAGTCATTGCAGAAACGGAGGGTGCCGTCCGGTTTCGGGACCATCACGATTGGGCTGGACCACGGGCTGCGTGATGGTTCTATCACCCCCAACTTCAGCATTTGTTGTATTTCCTCCTCAATAGCTCGCCAACGAGCCTCAGGGACGCGGTCGGGCTGTTGCCTGACGACGACCCCTGGCGGCGTCCGGATGTCGTGCCGCAGGACGCTGGTCTGCCCGGGAAGAGAGGAGAAAACAGAGAACTGACCGACCAGGTGCTGCAGCTCCCTCTTCTGGGCAGCCGAGAGGTGGGGGTTGACGTCAACAACCACGGGATCAG
>NW_015627538.1:993419-1008569 GCF_001515625.1 Sinocyclocheilus rhinocerous
ATCACCCCCAACTTCAGCATCTGTTGTATTTCCTCCTCAATAGCTCGCCGACGAGCCTCAGGGACGCGGTAGGGCCGTTGCCTGACGACGACCCCTGGCGGCGTCCGGATGTTGTGCTGCAGGACGCTGGTCTGCCCGGGAAGAGAGGAGAACACATCAGAGAACTGACCGACCAGGTGCTGCAGCTCCCTCTTCTGGGCAGCCGAGAGGTGGGGGTTGACGTCAACAACCACGGGATCAGAGATGGCGAAGGCTGCGAGCTGGTCTCTAGTCCCAACCCACTTCTTCAGAAGGTTGATGTGGTAGAGCTGCTCGGCTCTCCTCCTTCCTGGCTGACGCACACGGTAAGTCACCGGCCCAATCTTTTCCAGCACCGTCTAAGGACCCTGCCAGGTGGCCAGGAACTTGCACGCAGCGTTGGGGACTAGGACCATGACTCGGTCTCCGGGCTGGAACTCCCGTGGTTGGGCTGCCCGGTTATAGTGGCGCTGTTGGGCCTGCTGCGCCTTTGGGGACTAGGACCATGACTCGGTCTCCGGGCTGGAACTCCCGTGGTTGGGCTGCCCGGTTGTAGTGGCGCTGTTGAGCCTGCTGCGCTTTACTTAAGTGTTCCCGGACTAATGACATGACCCGGTCGATCCTTTTCCTCATCTGCTTCACGTGCTCGATCACCGAGCGATGGGCTGCCGGCTGTTGTTCCCAGGCCTCCTTCACCACATCCAGGAGGCCGCGGGGTTGCCGGCCAAAGAGGAGCTCGAAGGGGGTGAAGCCAGTTGAGGAACTTCGTGGATCCCGAAGAGGACATAGGGGATCATAAGGTTCCAGTCGCGTTTGTCCTCCGCGACCACTCGTCTCAACATCTGCTTCGCTCGAAAGGCACCTCGATGATGGGCAGCGGTATCAGCGGACTGGGGGGAGGCGTCCTGGGTGACATCACTTGGCAGGTCGGGCAGACTTGGCAGAACTGCTGTACTTCGGCCTCCAAGCCCGGCCAGTGGAAGCGGTCGCGTATCGCTGGATGCTGTTCGCGGCCCCGAGATGCCCTGCCAAGGGATGTGAGTGGGCCAGCTCCAATACGGGCTCCGTCTTCGTGCGTGGCACCACCAACAATAATTTTTCCTTCGCTGAGCGACACAATAGAGCAGGCCGTTTTGGACGATGAAACGCGGGAGAGGATGGGGGCCAGGCTGAACTTCCTTGCCTTCGATGACCCGGACCTGGGTCCAGCAATGCTTCAGCCTGTCGTCCTCGCGTTGTTCCTTTCCAAATGAGCACCCTCCCGTCACCTGTTGGAACACATCATAGAAGAGGTTAGGATTTTGGGAGGGGGACTCACCTTCTCTCCCGCTGTCCGAGGCCAGAAGAACGGGGTGCTGACAAGGTCCTTTCGTGGGCCTCCATCTTCGGCGGCCTCCTCTTGGGCTGGCAGGCTGCGTAGCCGTGGCCAGCAGGCGGTCAAACCCGGGCCAGTCTCTCCCGATCAGCACGGGGACTGCTCTGACCACAGTCCATCCATCCATCCATCCTGCTGATCCCCTGTGTACCTGTAAGAAAGACACTCTACAGTTCCAATCACTATTTATATTATCATTTGCTTAAAGGCAGAGTAAGTGATTTCTGGTAGCCAATGTTGATATTTGAAATCACCAAAACAAACACGCCCCTAAATTTCAAATGGTTTTCAACGGTCGTTTGACCTCTTTCTCGCGTCCAGTGTAGGCAGACTTTAGTTGTTGTAGACACGGTGTTACTCACCTATTGAGAAGAAACAAAGCAACCTCGGCGTCCGATCGCAGGCCTCCGCTCCTTGAGTTCTCTCCAGCGCTGGAAAGCTGATCCGATATTTACACGGGTCCTACTTCTTGCCTTATCGTTCCGCAGACGTTTTCCTCTTTTGTTTTTTATCCGCCATCTCTATCTTTCTGTCACTCGGCTCGGCTAATGTCCGTCCCATGCACTGAACGCGCTCTCCTCCACATCACGAGTAGACACGCCCCTTATTGCTGATTGGCTACAAGTTTGTTTTGCGATTCGGCCCGAATCAGTTTTCTAAAGTGTTTTTGAAAAATCACTTACTCTGCCTTTAAGACTGGTTTTGTGGTCCAGGGTCACATATAATTAGTCATGCTAACAAAAACGAAAATTTGCTGATAATGTACTCATCCCGAAGCCATTCAAGAAATGACTTCATCAGAGCAAAGTACTGTAAGTCATATACATCTTGGATGGCCTGAAGGTGACTACAGTAGCAGCAAATTTTCATTTTGAATGGACTATTCCTTTAATACTGACATTTGTTCTTTTCAGATGATACTTTTTTAAAGACAATTTCTTAACTTCTGAAATTGCTACTTGATGCCCTGGTTGAACCGAAACCTGGACAAATCGTAAAGTTGCTGATTCTAAGTTTGCCCACATCTGAAAAATGTTCTAAAAATATTGAACTGAGTTCAGATAAACAACAATTTTATTAGCTGTTTCAGTAGTATCGTCATAACGCTGATCGTCACAGAGGAGAGCGGGAATAAAGAACGTTAACTCAGAGTTGGATTTTTAATTTTAATTTTTTGCTTAATAGCAAAAATACATTAGTAAGTCACACATAGGCGTAACATACGTGGACCCTTTTAATAAAACATAAATTCGTCCACAGCACTTTTCATTGGGCAAGTGTGTTTAAGAAAAGGTTTTCAAGGGACGCAATGTAACGTTACTGGTGTTTAGATGCGATTTGCAGAATCGACTTTAGCTTCCCATAATAACGTCACCGTTAAATGCGTTTTGTCCTTTACTGGCACCCGTAGAAATGACGAGGAATGTGATGATGATGTAATATGTGTGTGACTGGTGAAGTCAGCCTGTAGTCCAATCTCGTGCTTCTCCGTCAGGATGGTAATGTAAAACAAACTACTTTGCTTTTATAGTTATTTAATTGTGATTCGTGTATGATATCGTGTTTTCCTCATAAAGAAAGAGCATGCGGTTTACTGCGATTGTGAAGAAAATAACAGCGCACACTAGAAGATGAGAACGAGAGCAGCAAAAACATGTCATGTCATCCGCCCAGTCAGTTCAGCACAGTTTATAGTCTGGGTTAAAATTAATCTGTCAGACTGCAGTTTTTGAATTTATTGGCAGAAAGTGATGACGACAACTTTATTTTGCAGGGGACCCAGGTTAAAGACGTGATCATTAAACCTGATGCTCCAAACACGCTCCTCCTAGACAAGCATGCCGACTATATTGCAGCCTATGGCTCCAAGAAGGATGACTATGTAAGTTGATGGCTTACAAAAATGCAAAAAATGGTTTTCCTTCAAAAAGCAATAAAATCAGAGGTTAATCCCCATGTATTCTGCACCATCTCCTGCAGGAGTACACGCTGTCAGAGTACTTGAGAATGAGTGGCATCTACTGGGGTCTGACAGTGATGAGAGCCGCAGTCCTGCAGAGTTCAGCTCCAACCCTGAAAAAAAAACTAAAATCGCATTAAATCCTGTGTTGGTCTAACCAGACTTCATCACGTCGCGTATGCACGCCTCTGTAGGTGTGTTTTGTTTAGCTTTTGCAATATACTCGATAATGTCATGATGTCTCACGAGTTCAGTATTTTAGCTAAACCTGCGCAGATTTGGCCTGCATGAACTTCCCCAAGAAATTAATGAGTGAACATAATTTACGAAAAGTAACCCGCCAAATTGGCTAGTGATTTGACAGTGTTACCCGCCACAGCTGATTTTTACCCGCATTTGGCGGGTTGGCGGGTGTTAATTTCAAACCCTGATTGTAATCATATGTTTTTCTCATCCTGTCTCTAGATTTACTGCTGCACAGGTTTCTTGTCGATCACTGGGCAGCTTCATCAAGTAAATGCGGATCTGTTGGGTTGGTGGCTCTGTGAAAGACAGTTACCATCAGGAGGCTTGAATGGGAGACCAGAGAAAGTAAGATGTCCTTTAGATCAAAGATATTAAAGGGTTAGTTCACCCAAAAATGAAAATTATCCCATGAATTACTCACCCTCAAGGCATCCCAGGTGTATGACTTTCTTCTTTATATTATATTATAAAGTTATATTAAAATTTGTCTTTGATCTTCCAAGCTGTTTAGTGGCAGTCAGCAGGTGTTGCAGTTCATCAGTCCAAAAGAAGTTAAATAAAGTTCATCCATCCATAATAAAAAGTGCCTCACACGGCTCCGGGGGGGTGAACAAAGACCTCCTGTAGTGAATCAATGTGTTGTTGTAAGAAAAACAACCATATTTAAAACATAATAATCAATTTAATCTAGCCTGCGCTCACTGTTGTAAAGGGAAGCAGTTCCGGGCGGATGACGTATGGAGGTCGGCGTTGCACATGCGCCGCTCAGAAGTGACGAACGCGGAAGCGCAGGGGAGAGATCAAAACAAAACAACGGTCACGAATTAGAAGTACAAAACGAGGATTTGTAAAGAAGAATGTCGGCATGCGCAACGCTGACCTCATACGTCATCCTCCTGGAGCTGCTTCCAGTGTACAACAGTGAGCGCAGGCTAGATTAAAGTTATTATTACGTTTTGAATATGGATATTTTTCTTACAAAAATGCATCGATTCGCTACAGAAGGCCTTTGTTCAGCCCCCGGGGCCGTGTGAGGCACTTTTTATTATGGATGGATGAGCTTTATTTCACTCCTTTTGGACTGATTAACTGCAACACCCGCTGAGTGGCATTAAACAGCTTGAAAGATCAAAGACAATTTTTAATATAACACCGATTGGATTCATCTGAAAAAAGGAAGTCATATATGCCTAGGATGCCTTGAGGGTGAGTAAATAATGGACTAATTTAAATTTTTGGGTGAACTATCCCTTTAACATATGCTAACTAATTAAAAAAACGTGACTTAAAGGGATAGTTCACACAAAAATGAAAATTCTGTCATTAATTACTCACTCTCATGTCATTCCAAACCCATAAGTCTTTCGTTCATATTTGGAACACAAATTAAGATATTTTTGATGAAATCCGAGAGCTTTCTGAACCTCCATAGACAGCAAAACAATTGAAACGTTCAAGGGCCAGAAAGGTAGTAAGGATTTGTGACGTCAGTTGTTCAGCCATGTTATGAAGAATACTTTTTTGTGCAAAGAAAACAAAAATAATGACTTTATTCAACAATTTCTTCTCTTCCTCGTCAGTCTGTTCACAAAAGTACTATGATGCATAACTCTTTAGAACTAGTTATATTTTCAGTCATAGCTGGATATTTAATTGTATCCTAAGTCTGACTTTTGACTATCAGTGTATTCTGCTCATGAAGTGACCATCTGATCCAGTTAGTGTAGGTACAGTTTATGTTGTAAAAGATTAAAACTAAAATGATTACCATAATAAAAAAAATTTGAAAATAGTAATTATATATATATATATATATATATATAGATGAGGTCTTGCCATTCTTTAAACCGAGCTCATCAGTCTCTGCAGTACATTCTTACCAGTGTTCTATATTTCCATCCAGGTGGATCCTTTCCACACTTTGTTTGGTGTGGCTGGTCTGTCTTTGCTGGGAGATGAGCAGATCAAACCAGTGAACCCTGTGTTTTGCATGCCTGAGGATGTGCTTCAGAGGATTGGCCTCCAACCAGACTTGCTGAGCTGAGTTGAAATTCAGCATGGCCATTTTCCTCTTCTCCTACCCCTGCACAGCCAGCCGTTTTGAAACGGGCAAACCGTGGAAAGCTGTCATCTTCAACTAACAATCAGTGCACTGTTTAGAGGGACCAAGAACTTTAGAAAGCCCCTTAACATTGTGTGCTTTTTACAGAAAATTGTTCTCATCATTGTGTAGGCACAGTATTACCATGCTTACTTTTGTTAGTGGGCTTTCTCTATTTAAAGATGCGGTTCAAAGAGGGACATCTGCTATTTACAGCTTTCACTGTGTATTAAAACGTAACTTTATTTATATGAGTAATTCAGCAGGTCACTTTTTGGTGTCAACCAAAAGTGTTTATTCAATGAGGGGAGAGGTCGCTCACTCATCTCTGATGGCTTTTCCAAAGCGAGTATGCGAGACTAATAAATTTACATGTTACATCAGACGTTAAGCACCATAAACATGGATTTCATGCATGAGATTAATTTTTATGTCCTCTTACTGTCATTTGTTCACATCAATTGTCAAGGTTTTGTAGGTCCTCACATCTCTCAAGCATTTATTGTGCAACCATTTTAAAAGTCATGTTTGCTTTGCAACTGCTGTTATTTCTAAGGTTTGGGAGAGTTTTGCTTTTGTGGTATGAATGAATTCTCTCACTCTGGCATTGATGCCAGTGTGTGAAGATACCTGTTGTTTGGGATCGAATAAATGTGACTTTAATATAAAAAAAAACTGTTGGATTATTCATTGTCAGGTGGGAAACTGTTGGTGTTCTCCACAAGGAATCAAGTGTTCATCACCCCTAGAGCATCTGACACTGATTATGATTAATCTTTGTTGGCCTGCTGTTATGTGATGTTCCTCAGTAGTGCTTGTACATTTCTTTGCTCGGTGTAGGTTAGAAATGTTTGTATCAAATAGAAAACCATTAAATTGAATTGATTACCAGTTTTAGTCAATCAAACTTTGAATGTCACAAATTATCTTATGAGGTTGTGTTTACTAAAATTCACTTCAAAATAGGCTTTTCACACTGCTTTTAAATTTATATTCATATTTGCTAGTTAAAAACAAAGCTGCAAAACTTTCAAGTATATGAGCACGGAGTTGGAAAAGTGAAGAGGCAATCAACTCGGGAGTGTGTGAATTCATCAAGAGAGCAGCAATCTACAGACCACTGACAGATTTGCAGAAACAAACACAAGGGTTGTTAGGCTACGATGAAACCCCACTGGCTCTCATTACAACCTGTTCAGAGTGTGGGAGATGTGCCACATGTCACCACAGTCTCCTGGCACTTATGTTTTTGTTAGATCACCTCACATGTGCAGAGACACGCACAACCTCTGCCTCTGTTAGTTTAATTAAGACATGGGTTTTACGACTAAATATGCTGTCGCATTTATTTTGAGTTATATGAACTGTTAACTGAAAAGTTCTTTGGGAAATCTAAAATGGTTCTTCTACAACAACATTGCAACCCCCCTCTTTTGGAAGCTTTATTTTTAAGAGTGTATAGTGGAAAAGGGTTCTTGAGATTATTAAATGGTTTTTCACACTAAGAAAATTGGTTCTTTTAAGAACTGTTTACTGAAAAGTTCTTTAGGGAACCAAAATGGTTCTTCTATGCCTATGGCATCACTAAAAATCCCTTATTTTTTGGAACCACTGTTTTTAAAATGTAGGTAGGAAGGCGTTTGAATATTGTCTTGGACAGAGTCAAAAAGGTTGAGAATCACTGGTATGTGACAGGGATACAAAGATGTGTTTAAAATGCATTAGCCAAGATTTCATCTGTTTGGTTTCTCTATTGAAGAAAGTTTGCACTGTACGTAATTCACAGCTAATGTTTACTCACCTGTAAAATGTTTAGCTTGCTTTATATCTATGTGAGATTTACTTGATTATGATAACAAATTAATACGATGTGAAATCAGTACATTAGCTTTGTTTAATACTAGATTATTCAATTTTTTTTACATTTATTTATTTATTAGAAGTTATTATTTATGAGTGACCAAACACAACCGTGGGTGATGTTTTTTCCTCTGATTTCAGCTGCCTGATGTCTGCTATTCCTGGTGGGTTCTTGCCTCTTTGAAGATCATTGGCAGAATTCACTGGATTGACAAAGCAAAACTGCGCAGTTTTATTCTTGCTTGCCAGGATGAAGAGACTGGAGGCTTCGCTGACAGGCCTGGAGATATGGTAACAGAAAATTTTGCATATGCATAAATATTTTGCATGTTGTTTCTCTAGGTCTTGCCATTCTTTAAACGGTTTTTCACACTAAGAAAATTGGTTCTTTTAAGAACTGTTTACTGAAAAGTTCTTTAGGGAACCAAAATGGTTCTTCTATGCCTATGGCATCACTAAAAATCCCTTTTTTTTGGAACCACTGTTTTTAAACGTGTAGGTAGGAAGGCCTTTGAATATTGTCTTGGACAGAGTCAAAAAGGTTGAGAATCACTGGTATGTGACAGGGATACAAAGATGTGTTTAAAATGCATTAGCCAAGATTTCATCTGTTTGGTTTCTCTATTGAAGAAAGTTTGCACTGTACGTAATTCACAGCTAATGTTTACTCACCTGTAAAATGTTTAGCTTGCTTTATATCTATATGAGATTTACTTGATTATGATAACAAATTAATACGATGTGAAATCAGTACATTAGCTTTGTCTACACTGGATTTATTCTTATCTTCAAACATGCTTTTTAAAGCCGTTTTGTTAATCTGCTGTAGAAGCCATTACAAAAATCCAATGTCCACACATTCGGAAAGACATCCCATGCGGAAAGACATCCCATTAGCAACAGCCTCTCTCTGACTGACACCTTGTTCAAGTTGGTAAAACAAGTACATCTTTTCCATAAAGAGTGTCTGTACGTCTTTTACAAGCCTGGAAACATTGCAGAATGGTATTGATGCCTCTATTGATGAACTGAATGTAGGACATTATGTCTAGCCGTGCATGAACTGTGAATCGGACAGAAAGGAATCGAATCCCTCACTTACCCTTAGGGCAAGTTATTTATTTTTCATTAGCTCAAGTTAAAAAATATAGATGTGAATCATTACCCTAAATTTTTTTTAATTGGATGAATGAAACATTTTTTTCAGTGCTCGGAGGACGATGGGTTTCATATAATAGTATATAGAAAGCTTTACAAATCAATTGCTTATAAAATTCAAGACCCCATAGCCCATGAAACAAGGGATGGATTACTCTAATTTACTTTAGGATGGTGGTTATCATTGTTATCTGACATGTTCTGAGGATCCTCTGTAAAATATTACGTCAAATGTGTGTTTATTTAAAGTCCAAACAGAGAACCCAACTACTAAACATCACACGTCACATCTGAACTCTGAAAGCTCTGATACAAAGTTAGACACCTTTTCATTCAAATCCCTCTGCTTGTTGTTTAAAATTTCAGCATGTTGAGAATAATTGTATTCTTTGAAGAGCAGCTCAAGGCCGTGTTTAATGGCTGCCTTCGATATGTGACTTCTGCCATTGTTCATGCTGTCTTGATTTTGTAAGTATCTTGACAACATCTTGCCATCTTGGTTTCGCTGCTGTGTACCCATATTATAAGAACCACCTTGCTCACATAAGGGGTTCCTCAGTACAGGAGGCATATGAAGAGCAACTTTTTGTTGTCTTTGATGCGCTTGTTTTGCTCTTCTGTGAAGGGTGAAATGTGTAGGAGGCGAGGAACTGTTCTTTAGATCTGTCTTTGCAATATGTGAAGGGCTCTTGGTTGAAGTCTTCTGAGGACATCCATCACTTTTATCCTCATCTTTTTCATTGCATTCACTTGAGGATAACTCAAAATGAGACAATGAGGCTTTGAAATAATCATCCTGGCGGTTTTTTAAATCCTTATGTGGCGAAACGTAGGTATTAGTGCTGCATGTTTTATAGGTTTCTGAAGTCAGTGTGTGCTGTTTGAGTTCTGACAGATCCCTCTCACAATCACCAGAGGTTTCATCACCCAAACCGTCATGCTTCTGGCCAAACATGTGGTTAGACTTCATTGAGTTACCACTTTCAACACTCAAATCAATATTACCGCATTTCTTTGCTTTCTTGGATTCTTTACAAGTTGAAAAGGCAGTACTCACTGATCTCAGATGAGCAGCGTAGGCTTCATGACAATATCCGCTTATCAGGTTTATGTCTATCAAGGTCTTTTGAAGCTCTTGTATTTCTTTGTTGATCAAAAACATTGATCTCCTGTGATCTCTCCGCAGAAGTTCCCGCTCTTCCACATACCAATGTTAAAAACAGTTGTGCTGCTTAATCTTTTTGTGGGAACTATGCCACATTTTCAAGATTCTTTGATGAAGAGAAAGCTCAAAAATACAGCATTTATTTGAAAGAGAAATCTTTTGTAACATAAATGTCTTTACTGTAATTTCTGATTCATTTCATTCATCCCTGCTGAATAAAAGCATTAGTTTCTTACCAGAGGGTAATAAATTATCATGAGTGCATACTTTTCTAAAATGTTGCAGAATTAAATTAAATAAAATGACCCAAGTAAAAATCAACTTTTAGACATTGCACACAATGAACTTTACAGATCAGGAAAATGTAGCATTTTGTGCACAGCAAAAAGAAGTGTTTAGAAAAGTGCTGTTTAGTGTTTCGGGAAGGGCAAAAAATCAGAAGGCCCTTTAGCACTGATGTCTGCATCCCGTTCTAAATATTTAATTATAATGGGTTTACATCTATGCTATACAAATCTGAGCCAAAATGTCAGTTGTCAGCTTCAGACAATGCATCTTTTCTCACATCAGTGCATCTCGTAGACAAAAACGCTTTATTTTTCCATTTCAGCATGTTTCTTCAGTTCGACAGAACATGTTGGCTATACAAAACATCACATGAAAAAGAGGACACAATCAAATCAGATGGAAAGAAATGCTTTCTGTCTCTTTAAATACTGAATACAGTTTGACAAGACCACAATAACAACAGTAAGAGTGAGAGAGTGGGCCCTTCTGAATACGTACAACTGCTGACTCACACACTGTATCGCCACTCAAGACGCTAAAACCGTTCCTCATATCACATGAATAATTGATGTTGCTTTTAAATGCTACAAAAATAACATGAAACAGAATACAAAAAATCCATTTCCTTTTCGGCCATGCCCGCAGTGTGTGCGTCAGTGAATTAAAAGTGGCTAGATCCTCACAGATCATCCCTGCGTTCCATTGCTTGTTTGTCCCACAGAGCTGGAAAGAAAAACCAATGCAGAGTTTTATTAAGCGGCATTTGGGTTTGCACCAAAGCGATCTCAGAGATTCGGAGTCCTTGTCCCACCAGCAGACACACAGTTTGGAGGCGAGCGCCAGCAGTGAGCACTGACATTTGGCTGCGTCTGATCCAAACTCCACCAGCTGAGCCTTACACCAGAAGAGTGGCTAGAAGGTCTACGTTTGTTTTGTTTTGGCTAATAAAAATATATCGTTACTATTGTAAGAAGATCAGTTGTTCTCTGTTTCACAGTGTTTCACATGCATGTGAACGTCTAACACTAAGTCCCTAGCTGCTGGCTACCACAAAACACATTTCTTCTCTCCCTTCAAACGGAAAATAAAACTAAACCTCTGAAGAGAGTCCTTTGGTGTCATTTGTTATTATTAGGAGGAGAAAATCCTCTTTATTTCTGGGCTGAGTATGGTGTAAAGACGATGTGTGTGTGTGTTCCAGGTGTTCAGCTTTACATCAGCCGCTAAAGCAGGGCGAACGTCTCTTGTCCTCGGATCAGCGGCGAGGAGCTCGTTCGGTAAAAAAGAAGACACGTGAATCCGACTGCAGCCGGAGGTCTGGATGAGAGGGCTTCCCTGAGGGAGTATGGATGGAGGGAGAGCGTTAGGCAGTCTGGGCATCGGCGGAGCTTCTTAAATGCAGGCCAGCAGAAAGGCCAGTAGCAACAGCAGCACAGCTAGGCATGGGCCATCTGCCCTGCAGCGCTGGCTCTGATCAGTCAGGAATGGCTCTGGAGACTCGTAGCCCGAACCATCTGAAACACACAAACACAGAGAGACAGCACGCGGAGAAGAAGCGCTAGGAAATGCATACCTTTACTCAAAGCAGCAGGGGCCCACAACACTGACCTAATTAGAGTTTAATTACTGAGGCGGAGGATCTGGTTCACATTTCACACAGCGTTTTTATAGATTACACGGACCTGACGTATCTGTGCCAATGAATTTAAAATAAACACTGGATTTCTACTTGGAGGGTGAGCGATGTTGTTCTAGACAAAGTGACCAGGATACTATTCAAAAGCTTGGGGTTGTTCGTTTTTTCCATTTCTTTTGAAAGAAGTCTCTCATGCTTACCAAGGCGGCATTTGTTTGATCAAAAATATAGTAAAAACTGTAATATTGTGAAATATAATTACAATTTAAAATAGTGGTTTATTTTAGAATGTAATTTATTCCTGTGATGCAAAATTGAATTTTCAGCCATCACTCCAGTCTTCAGTGTCACATGATCCTTCAGAAATCATTCTAATAGGCTAATAGGTTCTTGCTGCTCATCAAACATTTAATATTATGATGATACCATTATTATTATCAGTGTTCAAAACAGTGTTCAAGTGTTTTTTAATGTTTACATTTTTGTAAGATTCTTTGACAAATAAAGTTCAAAAGAACATTTATTTGAAATTGATTTTTTAAAAATGTCTTTACTGTAATTTTTTGATCAATATAATGTGTCCTTGCCGAATAGAAGTATTAATTATTTTTATTTTAAAAACTTACTGACCCTAATCTTTTTAACAGTAGTATGATTTGTGAAGATTTGTGAATAAAGCAGCATTTTCATATCATATGTTCAAAAGAACAAAACTGCCATATATGGAGAAATTGGCACACAGTAAAAAACAAAACAAAAGCAAATATTTTTCATTTTCTTCTCTGAGTGAGTTATTCAGCCAATTATTCAGTCGTTTTCAATATAAGAATGTAAGTAAAATTGTTTCTATTGTAATTTATTCACTTGTTTTCTTACAAGATAAAACATTTATCCACAACACAACTGTATTGTATACTGTAGCTGAGTAGAAATCCCTATTAGCAACCAGCAATACAGCAACTGAGCACCAGAGATTACATCATTGGCATAATGAAAGTAAAAATGTTGTCTGAGCTGTTATTTTTAAAATGTGTAAAACAAGAAGGGTTGTAACTATGAATGTAACTTATGATGCCATTACCTGACACCCTTTTCAAATTTGACTTACATTCCCCAACAATTAAAGGGATAGTTCATGCTGTCATCATTTTTTCACTCTTATGTTGTTCCAACCCTGTATAACTTTGTGGAACACACACACACACACAACAAATATTTTGTCTGTTTTGGTGACCACTGACTTCCATTGTATGGACAAAAACCCCCAAAACACTGAGACATTTCTTAAAAGGGGTCCTATTATGCTTTTTCACTTTTTCAACTTTAGTTAGTCTGTAATGTTGCTGTTTGAGCATGAAAAAAGATCTGCAAAGTTACAAAGCTCAAAGTCCACTTCGAAAGGAGATATTTTATTTAACAGAAATCAGTAAAAGAGCATAATAGGACCCCTTTAGGATATCTTCTGTTACTGTATGTTCTACATAAGAAAGAAAGACATACAGGTTTTACTCACATGAGGGTGCGAATAAATGATGACAGAAATGTCTTTTTGGGTGAACTATCCCTTTAATATGAGGTTTCCATTGGTGAGTAATGAAGGTAAATTTAAATAATCCACAATAGTTCTAAAAGTTCCCCTTAGACCTCAGCTGCTGTTTTGATGGATGTAGACTGCATTTGAACACATTCCCGCAGCTTGAAAATAAATATGACATCTCATTAACAAAATGTTCCTGGAAAATGTGTCAAACACTGCTTATTTGCATTCCTGTTATGTCTAACAGAAGGTTGGCATGTAGACATGAGGGGATATTATTTTCTACACCGGCAGGGCAAAACAGTTAGAGCATGACTTACTTGTAGGCTTCACGTACACCTTCAACTTTAAACACGGCTTGCCAGCGTGGTTAGGATGAGGAGAGGCTGTTGAAAAGGAAGTTGAAGAGAAATAATGAGCTAAATGTGCTTGTGACAAACAGAATCATTCAACAAGCCAATGAATCAATCTGATTAAGATCCTCTTGGTGACACTTGTGAACTTCTCTCAAGCCTTGGAGTTAGTTTGACCCCTTGACAACCAAATCAGGAACAAAGTCTGAGATTTTCTTCATTCGGAGGAAATTGCTCTAACCTTCACCAGCTTGGTGTCGTCACATACAATGGTCTGCGACACAGTGTTCCCATGGCAAATTACCCCACATAGCACTCAGTGAACTGAGAGCAAAGAGTCACTATTGAGTCAGCCAACAGATTGGCTCCACCAGAACATCAGCAACACTGCTTGTGTCTCTGCTCCCCAGACACAAGCTTTCTGACAGATTACTTCAATCATCTGTGTTCTACAAACACAACAACTCTACTGCTTATTTCCTTATAAGGGTCTGGTGAGAAAGAAGGGGCGAGTGAAATCATTTATTTGAACTTGACTGCAGTCAAATGTCCACAAAGAAAACCCAGCACATGAAGAAAACAGCCTATTTCAATGTCCTTCTCAAGCTTTTTGAAGTGGGATTGGTCAAGAGCAGAGGGTTCCATTTTTTGATGGCAAAGACCCACAAATTATCTAATAAAACTTTTTCACTCCCATCCCCCTCTATCTCCCTTTCACTTCCTTCCCCATCTACATATTATCTTATCTGAATAAAGGCTTGAAAGTTCTATATATAAAACAATAATCACTTTAATCTAGCTTGCGCCAACAGTTGTACATGGAAGCAGCTCCGGGCGGATGACGTAAGATGTCAGTGTTGCGCATGTGCCGGTGAGTCTCGTGAAAACCAAGGTTTGTTTACAGGAGCAAAGGAAGATTACATTTTAAATATGGTTATTTTTCTTACAAAAACGCATCGATTCGCTACAGGAGGCCTTTGTTCACCCACCCGGAGCCGTGTGAGGTGCTATTTATTATGGATGGATGCACTTGATTTAACTTCTTTTGGACTGATGCATGCAACACCCGCTGAGTGCCATTAAACAGCTTGAAAGATCAAAGACAATTTTTAATATAACTCCGACTGGATTCAATTCATGAGCTAATTTTCATTTTTGGGTGAACTACCCCATTAATATATAAAGTATTAAAAATTTTTTTAGTATATTTTAATTACATTTTGGCTGTGATAAAACAAAAAATGTACTATATATAAAAGCCAGTAGTTTATTTTCTTTCTATCACACTTATTTTTTATTTTATCACACATATTTATTTAAAACAATATTGTAAAGATACAAACATAAAAGTTTGGGGTTAGTAAGGTATTTTTATGTTTTTAAAGGAAGTCTATCACCAAGGTTGCATTTATTTGAACAAAATACAGAAAGAAATGTAAATATTATTACAATT